>NC_142795.1:1693207-1853207 GCF_049724085.1 Artemia sp. Qi Xiang Cuo | reverse complement strand
ATCTAGAAAGCTAAGCTCCTAAAAATGGTCTAACATTGCTAAGGATATCGGATGCATTTTGACCATATGCATCCTTGTTTTACAAAACTAAAAGCTAATTTCCTCAAAATGATCTAACTTTGGAAAGGATATTAGATGCATTTTAATCATATGCATCCTTGTTTCTCAAAACCAAAAGCTCAGTTCCTCAAAATGATATAACATTGCTAAAGATATCAGATGCATTTTAACCAAATACATCCTTGTTTGTCAAAACTAAAACGCTAAGTTTCTCAAAATTTTCTACTATTGCTAAGGATATCAGATACATTTTGACCATATACATCCTTGTTTCTCAAAACTAAAAGCTAAGTTTTCAAAAGGATTTGACATTGCTGAGGATATCAGATGTTTTTTCACCATATAATTTCTTGTTTGTCAAATCTAAACTTGTTTGTCAAAATGATATACCATTGCTAAGGATTTTATATGCATTTTGACCAATTGCATCCTTGTTTCTCAAAACTAAAAGTAAATCAGATGCACTTTAACCATATACATACTTATTTCTCAAAACTTAAAGCTAAGTTCCTCAAAATGATCTACTATTGGTAAGGATATCAGATGCATTTTAATTATATGCATCCTTATTTCTGAAACTAAATAGATATCAGATGCATTTTTACCATATACATCCTTGTTTCTCAAAACTAAAAGCTAAGTTACTCAGAACGATCTAACATTGCTGAAGATATCAGATAAATTTTGACCCTATGCATCCATGTTTCTCAAAACTAGAAAGATAAGTTCCTAAAAATAGTCTAACATTACTAAGAATATTAGATGCAAATTGACCATATTCATCTTTGTTTCCCAAAACTAAAACCGAAGTTCTTCAAAATCGTATAAAATTGCTAAGGATATCAGATGCATTTAACCATATACATCCTTGTTTCTTGAAAACCAAAGGCAAATCTCCTCAAAATGATCTAACATTGCTATAAATGTCGGACGCATTTTGACCTTATGGATCTATGTTTCTCAAAACTATAAACTAAGTTTATTCAAAATGATTTAACATTTCCAAGGATATCAGATGATTTTGACCATATGCATCCTTTTACCTCAAAGCAATAAGCTAAGTTCCTCCAAAGGATCTAACATTGTTAAGGATATCAGATGTTTTTTGACCATATACTTGCTTGTTTCTCAAAACTAAAAGCTAAATTCCTAAAAATGATCTAACATTGCTAAGGATATCAGATGCATTTTGACCATATACACCCTTGTTTCTCAAAACTAAAAGCTAAGTTCCTTAAAATTATCTAACATTGCTAAGAATATTAAATGCATTTTGACAAAATACATTTTTATTTCGTAAAACTAAAATATAAGTTCCTCAAAATGATCTGACATTGCAAAGAATATCGCATATATTTTGACCGTATACATTCTTGTTTCTCAAAACTAAAAGCTAAGTTACTCGAAATGATCTGACATTGCTAAGGATATTATATGCAGTTTGACCATATTCATCCTTGTTTCTCAAAACTAAAATGCAAACTTCCTCGAAATGATCTAACATTGTTAAAGATATCAGACGCATGTTGACTATATAAATTGTTGTTTCTCAAAACTAAAAGCTAAGTTCATCAGAATGATCTAACATTTCTAAGTATATTATATGCATTTTGACCATTTGCATCCTTGTTTCTGAATTCTAAAGGAACACCTGAGGCATTTTAACCATATAAATCCTATTTTTCTCTAAACTAAAAGCAAAGTTCTTCAAAATGGTCTAACATTGCTAAGGATATTATATGCATTTTGACCATTTGCATCCATGTTTCTCAAAACTAAAAGTACATCAGATGCACTTTAACCATATACATACTTATTTCTCAAAACTCAAAACTAAGTTCCTCAAAATGATCTACTATTGGTAAGGATATCAGATGCATTTTAATTATATGCATCCTTATTTCTGAAACTAAATAGATATCAGATGCATATTAACCATATACACCCTTGTTTCTCAAAACTAAAAGCTAAGTTCCTCAAAATAGTATAAAATTGCTAAGGATATCAGATGCATTTAACCATATACATCCTTCTTTATTGAAAACCAAAGGCAAATCTCCTCAAAATGATTTAACATTGCTATAAATGTCGGACGCATTTTGACCTTATGGATCTATGTTTCTCAAAACTATAAACTAAGTTTATTCAAAATGATTTAACATTTCCAAGGATATCAGATGATTTTGACCATATGCATCCTTGTACCTCAAAGCAATAAGCTAATTTCCTCCAAAGGATCTAACATTGTTAAGGATATCAGATGTTTTTTGACCATATATTTGCTTGTTTCTCAAAACTAAATGTTAAGTTCCTCAAAATGATCTAACATTGCTAAGGGTATCAGATGCATTTTGACCATTTGCATCCTTGTTTCTCAAAACTAAAAGCTAAATTCCTCAAAATGATCAAACATTGTTAAGGATATCAGATGAATTTTGAAAAAATGCATCTTTGTTTCGCAAAACTAAAATATAAGTTCATCAAAATGATCTAACATTGCTAAGGATATCGAATGCATTTTGACCATATGCATCATTGTTTCTCAAAAATAAAAGCTAAGTTACTCGAAATGATCTGACATTGCTAAGGATATTATATGCAGTTTGACCATATTCATCCTTGTTTCTCAAAACTAAAATGCAAACTTCCTCGAAATGATCTAACATTGTTAAAGATATCAGACGCATGTTGACTATATAAATTGTTGTTTCTCAAAACTAAAAGCTAAGTTCATCAGAATGATCTAACATTTCTAAGTATATTATATGCATTTTGACCATCTGCATCCTTGTTTCTGAATTCTAGAGGAACACCTGAGGCATTTTAACCATATAAATCCTATTTTTCTCTAAACTAAAAGCAAAGTTCTTCAAAATGGTCTAACATTACTAAAGATATTATATGCATTTTGACCATTTGCATCGTTGTTTCTCAAAAGTAAAAGGATAGCAGATGCATTTTAACGTTATTTTAAGTAAACTGATTTTGAGTTAGGTTCATTTTGGCTCAATAAACGTGTGCGCACTCTTACTGGGCCCAAATTAACCTAACTCAAAATTAGTTTACGTAATATAACCTAAGTAAAAAATCAGTTGTGATGTCATCTATACCTAAAAATAATCGATTTATATATATATATATATATATATATATATATATATATATATATATATATATATATATATATATATATATATATATATAATATATATATATATATATATATATATATATATATATATATATATATATATATGGTTAAAATGCAACTGATATCCTATAGCAACGTTAGCTAATTTTGAGGAAATTAGCTTTTAGTTATGAGAAACAAGGATGCATATGATTAAAATTCGAGGATAATTGACTACCATATACCTTACCATATGTACCCGGGCTAAGTGAAAAACTTAAAAGAATTTTACAAAGCAATGGTCTAAGGGTAGCTTTAAAGAGTAATAATAATTTGGGTAGTTTTCTAAATTCTGGGAAGGATCTAACTTCATTGGGGAAACAAAGTGGGGTTTGTCAGATCCCATGTAATTGTAGAATCTCATATGTGGGACGTACTAACCAGAATTTGAACATGAGATTGTTACCACATAAAGATTCTATTTCTTTGACTTTGAAGCAGGTTCTAAGTTTAAAGATTTTACTTCAGCCCTTTCAGAACATATTTTCAATTTTGCAGACCATTTTATTTCGTTCGAGAATGTCTCTTTGATTTCTAGGTATTGGGGTTTAAAGCTAAATTTTCGTGAAACTCTTGAAATAAAGAAAATCTTATTCAAGAATATTGCTTTGAATCGGGATAAAGGTGAATATGGGCTGAACTCTATATATGATAATTTATTCAAATCTGACAGAGTAAAGTTCAATTCACCCAATATAGTTGACCTTTTCCCAAATGTTATATCATTGAACTCTAATGAACCAAATCCAAGAAGGTCAAAGAGGCTAGCTTCCGCCTTTGCATTGAAAAGAATTAGAGATTTAAACAATATGAAGTTTTATTTGATTTAGTATATAAACTTTTGTTTTAAATTTGTTTTAGCTTAGTTTTACTACTGATGACGGTCACTGTATATGTGACCGAAATATCTGGTATTTTTTGTGAAATTTATTATACACTGTCTGTTAAAAGGGATTTTATCCCTATTTTGAACTTTTATTGTATCGTGATTAAATTCAGCTGTTATCCTTACCAGTGTTAGATCATTTCGAGGAACCAAGTTCGAAATAAGTCAAATTTTTATGGAAATAGTTTGATTCTTTAACCAAGATTGTGCTCGATTGGGATTCTGTGATCCCAGGAACAGTAAGAAAACATAGCTGTCTTTCAATTCTTCTCATAAAATTTGTATTGAAGAATATATTTTTTTAACTGGAGTTGTCTTTAGCATTATTACTAATTTATGCTGTTTGCTTGGAAGCAAAACAGTGTCATCTATAATAATTCTCACTAACGGATCCTAGAGTGCGTTCACATTATGATATACAGAGTTTTTCAATAAATAAATTTACCTACAAATAAAGTAAAGATTTGGTGCTAGAGTAAAGAAAAGTCTTCAGGACACTGTTCACTGTTTTTTAAAATTAAAATCCCCACTGTTAACCAAAAAATCCCAGTATTTGTACAACGCCAAACAATAACAACTTCAAGCACTTCCCAATCCATTTCACTCCTATTTCCTTAACCTATGGTACACCTCTCCAACGAAGGCCTACGTCGGAGCACCATCTTGCGGTCAAGGCACAAAGAAGTATTTTCATGTATTAGCGTGATTTGATGCTCTTTTTAGGAGGAAAACGAGTTGAAGATGGGAGGGCATTTGTTGCAACAGCCCAAGAGGTATCTACCGGGTCCTTTGACTCTTAAACTGCGGGGAATAGGTAGCGGGGCTCTAAGCTTCCCTATTTTGCCACGACGTAAAAGCTCCAAAGAGAGTAATAAGCTGTACCATCTGTAAAATTCATACAAAACTGGGCGACTACCTGTTCTATAAGTCCTCCAACAAACAGTTCGATACGAAATGCTTGAAGATTCCGTCTGCCGACGTCAAAGTGATTGCACAGAACTGGAAATGCAAATCTTGCGCCTCCTTTTCGTCCACAAACACCAGAGCCAGATCGGGGTCAATAGTAGCCTCTTCCTTTGGTTATCAAGGCAGTCAGATTCCGGTTCCCTCACCCTTGTCTCAAGGATCGCAGCCAATTGCAGTCAACAACCAAAACGACCCACTCCATTCCACGGAAATCTCTTTCCAAACTTCGGACGAACCCTGCGGCTACTGCCACTCACCGGTTAGAGAAAAAGCTAAGGCTATTAGATGCTTTTTTGTTGAGAGATGGAGCATGCCGCTTGTAGAGGAATCCAATCTGATCTCTTCCTTGCAATCAAGATGCATGATCAAAATTCGACCCTTTTCAAATACGATTGCCAAAGCTTCCGTAAAAAAAGTGTCTTTTACTTGTAGCTGAAACTAAGGGAAAGCCTTCAAACAGATGGAACTCCGTTTTCACAACGAGCAGCGCTGGTCCCTCATCAAGCAGCGAACCAAGCTCCCATTACAACATCTGCCAGCCAAAAAATGCTTCTCGACTCTAGCGCTACTGTCGATGCCCTGCTCAAAGCCGAAAACGAGAAAAGACTGAGGGAAGAGAAGCAAAAAAACTTCGTTGTGTTTTGACCTCCAGAATCAAAGTCCGTGCCTGACATAGAGAAGATGATAAAACTAATTGCAGAAAACGACCTGGGCACAGAAATGCAAATTGATGACACATCCGGAACCCTGAGAATAGGAGCCGAGAGAGAAGACAGAAAGCCTCGTCTACTGATGGTCAAGCTCAAGAAAAGTTCGTCTGATTGCCTTGAAAAGTGAAACCAGATAGTAAAGTGCTCCCAAAACCTTAGAAGTTCTGCTGAAAACTTCATGAAATCGAACATTTTCATAAACCCTAAACTTACTCCAATGCAAAAAGCTAATAAAGCTGCAAATTTGTCAATCTAGAAAGTTGGGAAACCCGAAAAATCACTTGAGAAACCTGTTGTAAGGCGTAATTTATGGTATTCGGGTGGTGTAGTCGTAGATGCCTTTATTTCTCCCTTTCTAGGGGAGGTAAACTCTGGCCCCAAGGTAATTAAACCTTGGTAGCGTGCCTTAGGCTATGACTGAACTAATGAGGCTTCCCAGCTGGGTATGTTCTAGGGGCTAAAGGTAGATTTTATAGAGGTTTTCCATAACACAATATGTTTATTCAGTTTATATAATAATAACAGATATATATTTTCTACTGGGACTGGCTGTCCCAAGTAGACCACAAGTCTTGGAAAAACTACAATAACATATAATAGAATGCTTAGACACATACAATGATCCGACAAGAGTCCAAGGTATTTCTAAAAACAACGAACCAGACGTCGATCTGATAAGATATTTGTAACAATTTATATTGTTCCATGTAGTGTACCTTTTGTACATTTTAATGAGCATAACTGTCCTTTAAACAATTAATACAATAGCTCGACCTCGCGGATTTCTTGATTTCTTGTTAATAAAAACTTAGCAGGATATATTCCTTATCTTTATAAACAGTTATATCTCTAAACTCTGTATTTGCAGCTTAATATATTTTTACTAAATTTATAATTAACTAAATTAGAAAGCTTTACCACAACACTCCCCATTTAAAGAATAATTGTCCCAATTCTCAATATTTTACTTTTAAAACAACTTAATTTAGTTTACAGTTATTATGCTGCCATCTTTGGGTCATTATGTGCATCTACCCTTAATGGGTTTCCTTAGGGTCATGTTTCTGGTCCAATATAGGCCAAAAATTCATTCTTGTTTCTCTTTTTCTCTGTCTCTAGGACTGAAAATTACTCTTTTATCCTTCTTCATATGCATCTTCTGTTTTAACTTGACCCCAAGCAGCTTAAACATTATATTAGTGGTTTTCCTTAAATTAGATTTCAAGTTATATTAGAAAAGTTTATGAATTATTTGAGTTTAAATTTAATTCCCATTAATAATTTAATATGTATGTGATGTGGTTGATATACCGTTTATTTTTCGTTTTAGAAATACCTTGGATAAATTATACACAACATTTTGTTTTTTTTAATTTTCACATATTTTTTTCCAGCACAAAGCATTTTCACATATTTCAATAATATAAGCCATTTAGGCTATGTAGAACATTCTCTAGGCCTAAATTAAGTTCCGATTTTATCTCACTTTCTGATGAACTTGTAGTAAAGTCTGTAATACTGCTATAGTTTCCAAAATATCAGTTGATCAGGTATGGTTTGATTTCTGATGGTATGAGATGTTAGTATCAGGATACATTTGAAGTGGCTTCAAAATTTGTTACTTTCCAAAAATGTGTCAAATAATGATTAAAAAAAAATGGATTCGAAAGGATGCTACAAAAAATTTGATTTCCAAAAAAAAGCTAAGTCTCTAAAATAAATATTCACATTAGAATACATATAAAGCATAAAGTTTTACATATATAGTAGAAAGAAACACTCAATTTTGTAAAGCTTAATTACTTTTCATTACTTTTTTCTCTTTTAATTACTCCAAAAATAATATCTCGCTTAAATCGAAACGTTATGTTTCTTGCTGGATTATTCTTTTCGAACTTAATACTTAACGAATTGTTTCACAATAAAAATATTTATACGTTGACTCGAAGTCAAACATATAACATTAAATCACTAGTTAAAACATAAAGTAAATTAAAACATAGTATATATATACAAGCCTTGTGTAATAACTTACACAAGCATCTCTTGTTGGACTTTTTTAGAGAGGCCCATATAATGCGAAAGAACCCTATTATTATTATCAGTATATATATATATATATATATATATATATATATATATATATATATATATATATATATATATATATATATATATATATATATATATATATATATATATATATTAACCAAAGTTATGATGATACACAACTTAATTGTTAAAAACAAATAATAATTATGTACCCTAAAAATTTATTTAATAACTGCAATATTTGTTCTTTTTTCAACTTTTAAATAAGCCCGCCAAGACTTTTATCTGAGAAGTCTTAACTGCAATTTAAAATAAAAATATATCTTCCCTAAACAATAGATTTATATACTATAATTGAGCACTGTGATTAGTCTCCATATAAGGGCTTGCAAATAGTTCATATAACATGACTTTGCTATTTACATTTCTATAATTTTTTTTCTTACGATAACAATTCCATATTTATAAAAGTTTTCAAAATACATTTATAATTGTATATATTTTCCCAATTACATTAATACAAATTTATATATTTTTTCCGTATACGACTATATACATTTTCTTATCTTTGTTTTACAACTTTGGTTCTATTTCGAACCCCTTGTGTCATTAACTTTCATTAGCTTACTATATGCCTGTTTTTTTATTCAGACTTTGGAGCTTTTTAATTCTTTTCGAATTTATTTTTGGTACTTGAGACAGCTTTATAACGTTTTTCTCTGTAATATCTTTTTTTCAGCTTTAATGTCCTTTTGAGATAAGGCTCCATTTACAGCTTAGATCTGATAAGCTAAAAATTTTTGCTGTTCACCTTTTACCTGTTAGCCATTATCCATTGACTCGTGCCTTTACTCTGAAGGTTTGCTTACCAGGGCTGCCTTCTGGTAGCTCCTTATAACGTTTCCAGGTCCTCTTGTCATTAGCTACAACTAAAAGGACTATTATGAACCTGTACACACAATAATTAATTATTTATAGTATTGCCACACTTTTTGATTTGTGGCCACAATTTTCTCTTGGGCTATTCTTTTATGAGAAAAGTGGTCCTTCTGCAGAAAAATACCTGGCCTTCATGGCACACAGTAATTTATTTTTCGACATACAAGTGACAATGACTTTTTTCAGTTTAACTTCCCAACTTTTTGTGGTCTTGTCTTTGGTTTTGACTACAACTTTGTTTATTAAGGCTATTTTGTGCATTAATTTTAATTTTATATGCAATTCTAGTCATTTTTTTTTCGAAAACGACTCCCACATAAAAGAGCGAAAATTTTGCCTGTCTACTTGGAGCATTTCTCCAATATTTCTATTAATCTCGGCCCGCGTTATCCACTGTAACAGTGGTTCCGTAGTATTAATGCTACTCATTTTGTACTTATTTAGTACAATTTTCATACTAGTTTCGTTCGGCAAGTTCAATAAGTACGTATAACAGAGTTTAACTGACTTCATTCAGTTTCTTTTCCTTTTAATTTCGTCTGGCTATATTTTCAACTTGAACCATTCTCCTTTTTTTTGATTATTTAATTCAATGAAGCCTAAGGTTTTTTTTCAAGTTTTTATTACGTTTTTTTTCAGTAAGATAGGTCTTTTCTAAGCCTATATTTATATATTTCTTGATTTATTCAATATATTTTACAAGTTTTTATGCTAACTGCCCTTCTATGGTCAAATTCATTATCTCTTTATTTTGATAGGTTGGGGAGGAGGGGGGTGTCTAATTTTTGCCACCTGTATTTTTTTACCTAATTCAATTTTTTTCTGTCCAAAAGTGTTTGTGTTAGAAAAGTACTGCATTTTTTCAGCTGATTTTTGTAGAACATTTTTAATTGAGTTTTGCCCTACTTTTGCTAGTTCTTATTTCTTCATAAGAATGTACATTTTTAAGATATCCTGATTTCCCCAAAATTGTGTGGTTTTCATCGCAAACTCATATTCTTTTTCTACGGTACTTTACAACAAATAATGCCTAGTTCTCGCCAAATGTTGTTTAGAGATAGGGGTTATCAGTACCCACTGTGGTTTCCCTATAATCTTTTATATTATTTGTGTCTGGTATTATCCTCAGTTTAATTTGTGCCTTAGTTTTATATAGTCATTGAGTGCAATTTCAGCCCTTTCGTGATAATTTGACTATTACCCTGTTCTAAAGGCTTATGGATTTAGTGCCCGGATAAAATTTCCCACATGCTAATTATTTTTTCCTAGCATTTCGAACTCCACCCAAACATTCAGCTCAAACCTCCTCCGAAGTTTGACTTTTATTTCTGATCTATATTTGGTTAGCTTGGTGGATCCCCCCCAATGACAAGACGTTTAGCAGTCTCGTTTTTAAATGCCAATGGTCCTGTCATTGGTGTCTTTCACCTGCAATGTCCTCGCCCTGGTTATTTCTGTTAATGGTGTGCTGTGAAATTATTTATTGTGTGAAATTATTTATACCCGAGAAAACTTTTTTACACTGTGGTATACTTTTTAAAGTGTGACCCATTTTATCTACGGCTTCTTGTTTATATTTACCATCCTTATAGGTGTGTTTAATTTATTATATCTTCTACTATTTATAACAAGATTACAGCTAGCTTATACATGTCGCGACTTAATGTAAACTCTTGCGGTGTTTCCAATCATATAGTTTTAAAGTTCTTCTGAAACAATTTTTGTTCCAATTTGACTGAAAGTGTCACCTCAGAGAGTCAAAGGTTAGTAGATGCTTCGCATTTACTTAACAACGAGAGACCAGCAGTGATTGAGTTCACTCCAAATTTGCTAACCTGCAATGACTCTATCTCAGTACACTAACCTCTTTCGTTTGTTTTTAATTATCCCCCAAAAATATGTTTTTTTCAATATCCATATCAAAAGAATTGCCTTTTAATGCTTATTCTAAAAATATATAATTCAATTAGTTTCACTACACCCATTTAAAAGTTACGTGGCCTTACTTACTTTATTTTATGCAACGTAATTTTTTTTGAAAAGTCTTGTCAGTACACCATTCGCGAAGTTTTATTTTGTCTCGGAAACAAAATTTTTGCAGGAAGCTATGATGTTACTTCAGATGGGAGCTTATTTCTAAATTTTTTTTTTGAATTTTTTTTCTACGTGACGGTAATAATTTTTACTGGCGATATATATTTGAAGGAAAACTTTGATGTTATTTACATACTGATTAAAAGAAGGAAAATATAGATATTTCTTTAGAGGCTCTTTACTCGTTTTATTTTTTATGTATTATTTTTATTTTCCGTTATAATTGTCTTATTCAAATATTAATCTGCTGGGGGCTACACTTGTTCTGCCTCTCTCCGTCTCCTGGTCTGAATTTCGGACTCCAAATTTTTGCTTCTCTTCTTTGTGATATTTGCAAGTTTTTCCGTGGTCTCTATAGTCTGGTATACAAGGCTCTGAATCCGAGCGCGGTTTTGTTGCCTCGTCAAATATCTTTAATCTTTGTTTTTCCTGATGTTTGGCCTTTTTCATAAGTGATTTAGCTACTTGTGCTGCTGACGAAGGAACTTGATGCTGTCCTTCTTGTTTCTTTACTTTTCTCCATAATTCTCTCTTAAGGAGGGTTTTCTTAACGATGGCCCAGGTTTAGTGATATCGGTTTCTGTAGAAGAATTATCGGTGTCACATTCTGTTAGCTCACGTCTGGTAGATGGCGTTTGTTCCAAAAGCCATTTTTGAGTTAAGACTGTAGGTGAGTCTAATGTATAAAAATCAGATAATTCATTGGTTCCTTCCAATTTCTCTTCTTCTGTGGATTTTACATTTGGTTTATCACATTTTAAACCCTTATGTTGTGTTTGATGTTCTTCATCGCTAGTATTCAATGAACATCGAATATTTCCCTTTTTCTCTTGTTTGTTGTGGACAGTTTGTAGCCAAGACTGGGCTTAATAGTCCTTCCACTCCTCCCAACCTCTGTGGTCATTAAAAATGTCATAAAATTCATATAATCTTCTTATAATTACTGGTGAAATGGTGTCCTCTATTTTTCGTCTGAAAGAATAGGCTCTGTTTTCCGTAATTTTGAAAAATATCCCTTTTTCATTCTACTATGGTGTACTACTTCTTCCTTTTCCTTATACTGATGCTTTAGAACATATGTTAAGTTATATGATAGAATCTTTATAATCCTGTAGGGCCCATCCCATTTCGGTTTTAACTTTTTTGTCCCTTCCAGGTTAGTTTTGTATACGTAAACCAAGCTTCCTAAAAAGTAATTTGTTTTATTGTTGCTTGTTCGGTCATATTTTTCTTTTTGTTCTGTTTTCGCATCTTCCAGATTGTCTTTAACTTGTTCCATAGCTTTTTCAATTCGCATCACCATTTCTTGCTTATATTGGTCTTGGTTGTAATATATTCTATCATTTTGTATTTCATCTAAACAAATTCTGGGATCTCTTAGATGTTGCAAAAACATGACGTTTCTTTTAAGGAACACGAAAAAGCCGTATTTGCTGCAAAGATTAGAAATGGCAAATGTTCACCCCAATTTTCATTTTCCTCTCTTGCATGTATTCCCAGCATGTAAGCTAATTCTCTATGTTTACGTTCAACTTTTCCATTAGCGGCTGCCATATAAGACGATGTAAACCATCGTTTCACATCCAGATATCCTGTAATTTTGTCTAATAATTTGGCTCTAAAACAAGGCCCATTGTCGCTAAGTAAAACTCTAGAAAAAATTCCGTGTTCCAAAAATAGACGGTTGACCAAAACGTTCGCACTGACTTTTGTCTTTTCATCTTTAATTGGAAAAGCGTTTAAGTATGAGTTAACATCGTCAACTATGGCTAATACACACCTATTTCCTTTTCTAGAAACTGGTAAACTTCCTCCTGTCCCCAAATGTCTATTGACATTAATTCTCCTAACCATGCAGGGTTGGGGTAG
Source organism: Artemia sp. Qi Xiang Cuo (assembly GCF_049724085.1). Lineage (NCBI taxonomy): Eukaryota > Metazoa > Arthropoda > Branchiopoda > Anostraca > Artemiidae > Artemia > Artemia sp. Qi Xiang Cuo. The sequence goes on along the minus strand of NC_142795.1, from coordinate 1,840,441 downwards.
AGACCTAATTCGGCCCTAGGGGTATTTGGTTGCGACTTTTGTTTGGCTCACGCTTCGCAGCTTTGTATGAAAGCTTTTACTTTTGAGTACATTTTTGGAAAATAAAAATTTCCTTTTAGCCTCCCCATAGTTTTTGCTTCTCCCATGTGACAGCCATTTGTTGCATGTGCCATCTGTAAAATTTCTCCTTCCAGTGATTTTGGAATTATTGGAATAATTTTTAAGCCATTTTTTCTATATTCTTGCGATGGTCTATGATATCCTACCAAAAGATTTTTACTTTCGTCAAGATCAAAATTATCGAAGTCCTTTAAAAAATGTTTAAAGTGCTCTGGCAGTTCCGGTCCTTTTGATAAAAAGGATTTCATCGCTAAACAAAAATCATCTTTATCTTGATGATTCGAAATATTTTCATTAGATAGTATTTCTACCCCTTCCAGTTCGTTCCGTATGGTTTCTATCAAATTTCCTTCCGTATCTGAATTTCGTGACAAATAGTCTGGTAATATGTTTGTACGGCCCTTTATATATATTGGGGTATATGAATGTGCTTGCAGACGTAGTATCCACCGTGTAGCCGGGCTGAAGTATTTTGCATCGTATGTAGCCAAATTATTGATTTTTGGTCTACGCGTAAAATGAATTTTTTTCCAAGTAAAAATTGCCGAAAATATTCTGTAAAAACAACAACTGCTAACTATTCCCTTTCAACTGTCGAATATTTTCTTTCTACCTCCGACAGTGACCTGCTGGCGTATTGGACTATTGATTCTACTCCTTCAGAATTTATTTTTAATAATATGGCTCTTATACCGTACCCCGAAACATCTGTTTGCAAACAGAAGTCTTGTGACAAATCTGGTAGTTTAAGTATTGGCGCCAGTAGCAATTGCCTTTTTATTTCATTTAGCGCTTTTTTTGCGTCCACTGGACATTCGAATTTACCTGATTTTTCAAAAGGTTTGTCAAAGGTTGCGCTATTGTTGCCTAATTTTTAATATATCGTCTGAAATAGCTTAACAAACCACAAAATGATCTGCAGCTTTTTTGATATTTAGGAGGCTGTAAATTTTCTATGACTGTAAATTTTTCTGGATTTGGTGAAATAGTACCTTGGTTTATCAGGTGTCCAAGAAAAACAAATTTTGGTACTACTATTTTCAACTTTTCTGGTTTTAATTTTAAGTCTGCTTTTTCAAAACTTTTTAGTATTTTTCTAAGTCCGACCAAGTGGTCTTCCAAGTTTTCATTAAACAAAATTACATCACCTAAATAAGCAAAGGTGTCTTTTTTCCTTCCTGGTTCGTTATCTTTCAACACCAAATTCATTAGTCGACTAAAACAATTTGGACTAAATGATATGCCAAAAGGCATACGTTCAAATGTGAACGTTCTTCCATCGTTTAAGATTACTTTAGCTTTATGCTTTGTTTCTGCATCTAAAGCGATTTGCCAATATCCTGCTATTAAGTCAAAACTAGTGTAATATTTTGTACATCCTAGCTAATCTAAATCGTTTCAATCCTTGGAAACTTCATTACGTCTTTAACTGTGACGGCATTTAGTGCTCTAAAATATATACATAATCTCCAGGTGTTATCTTTTTTCCTGACTATTACTAGTGGAAAACACCAATCGCTAACACTTTCTTTAATTATTCCCTGATTTTCCATTTCCTTTATTTGGCTTTCTAGCCATGGTTTTAAATGATAAGATGTTTTATACGGTGACTTTTTGATGGGAGGGCCCTCTGTTGATATCTTGTGCGTGATTAAGTGAGTTAATCCGTAATCCGCTTTTTGTCTTGCAAAAGTCCGTTTGAAATCCCAAAGAATATTTTCCACCCTAGTTTTTACGTTTTCCGGTAAATGTTTTAAATCAAATTGTGACAAAAAATCCGTTTTCGACATTCGATACTTTTTTTGTGGTTGTGGTTTTAATGAGGATAATTGTTAGTGGCTAGTGAAATTTCCGTTTAATTCTGCACTGTTTAGAGATTTTAATTCTGAATTTGAAATCCTTTCCACTGATCCAAGTTCTATCTGGTTCAGCCTTACTTTATTATTACTTAGATTTGATAGTTTTAAGTATGTTATACCATTTTCAATTTTTATAACTTGATTTTCCACAAAAATCATGGGGTATTCTTTTATGGTGTATCCTCCTATAATGGCGTCCATTGTTTTAACCTTTCCTTCTTTTGTATTTAACGTCGCTAGAACTTGAGCTGTCGTTCCCCCTTCTATTGTGATTTTTCTGCTTATTTTTAGGTTATAATTCGAATCGTCACGTTCGTTATCTGTTGTTACGCAAATTTGCCTATTATTTTCATTTTTCCTGGTTTATGGTTATTGTATCAGATATGGGTTCCCATACGATCCCATATTTTCTGATGGCATCTACTCCTAGAATACAAGGAAATGGTAGCTGCTTGCATATTATCACTTATACCGTTATTTCTTTATCTCCTGTGCTAATTTTAATGGACATTCTCCCAAAATTGTCAGCCTGTGCCATGTCACTGATGTCAGGGTATTCTGGCATCTGCTTACGCGATTTTTGGCACTAGGAGGAAACCTCTTAAAAACTTCCTCTCGAATTAATGATTTAGATGCGCCTGTATCTAGCAAACATGGTAAATTTTGAAAACACTCAATTTTAAAACAACGCAGAATCGGTAAACTATTATTATTTGTATTTGTATCGCTACATTCTAAACTATATAGGGGTCTCTGTAAGGAAACATCTCTGTCGACCCTTACAGGCTGGTTTCTCTGTTTAAATGCCCACTGTTTGACCAACAGTTTCTGGGGTTATCCCAGTTTTCTTCAGTGTTGCTACTTTGACCCAGATTATGGTTAACCGTTTGCCTCCTGGGCCTAAATTCAGAAATATTACTAGGTGTTTGCCTAGTATTATTAGTTTCCTGCCTTCCTAAATTTCTGCCCCCCCCCCTGCGTTCTGAACTGGTGTTTTGTCTTGTACGTCTGACCTTCTTTGCGAATTCTATGCCAGCAAACTGCCGCATAGTGATTTGGTTTGCCACAATAATAGCAATTGAATCTTTTCCTATATTGCTTGGTAATTCTCCCTTCCTCATGATGTATATACCACTTTATATATATTCTTAATCTGTAACCATTTGCTTTATAATATTCCTTGGGGAGAGGAAGTGAGTGCTCATATTACTTCGTATTCCAATTGGTTAAGGATCCATTATCGTAAGATTTGGCGTCAAATGGGGAGGGGTCAGTCCATGGTGGAGAGGTTTGGCCTTCCTCGTGCCTTTTTGGTTCACGATTTTGTTCCTCAAAATTCACCTGCTTCTGTCCCCTTTCATATTTTTTACTTTCTTGGGCTCCTCTGCTATTTTTTGACTTCTGATCAAACCTTTTTCATAGCTTCATCAATTTTTACCTCTGTTTTGACTATTATTATAGCCTGCTCTAAATTTTCAGGTTTCCGTGATAATATTAGTCTTATTAACTTTTTTGGTAACCCTTGGGTAAAAGTATGTAGTTGTACTTTCTGTAATGTCTCGTCATTTCCGCCTTTTTCTAATTGTAAACACACGGATCTACAAATTTTGTCTGCATATTCCCTGATACTAGTTGAGGTATCGAATGCGACTACCTCTGTTCTTAGCCTCTCGGAGAAGCTTGTCTCTATGAATCTTCTCTTAAAAGATTCAATTAGAGTACTGATGTCCTTGGGCTCTTTTTCCTTAATTGCCTCAAAATGTTTAAGGGTGCTCCCCTTTAATCTGGCTGCAACGCATTGCTCTTTGACCTTATCCTCAGACGCTTCAGTTAGTTCGTCGAAAATTTTTAATTTTTCGATAAACTCATCTACGTCTGAATTTCCCGCGTATTCTGGTATAATTTTTGCAATTTATAGTACTGTTGATAGGGAGGCCATTTTTTCCTCTGGTAAAGCCATTTTATTTCAATCTACTATTTTTACCTAGTCCTCTCGACCCAGTTTTTCCAACGGCCACCAGTTGTTGTAAAGTGCATTTTATGGTATTCGGGTGGTGTAGTCGTAGATGCCTTTATTTCTCCCTTTATAGGGGAGGTAAACTATGGCCCTAAGGTAATTAAACTTTGGTAGCGTGCCTTAGGCTATGACAGGACTAATGAGGTGTACCAGCTGGGTATGTTCGAGGGGCTAAAGGTAGATTGTATAGAGGTTGTCCATAACACAATACTTTTATTCAGTTAACATATAATAATAACAGATATATATTTTCTACTGGGACTGAATGTCCCAAGTAGACCACAAGTCTCAGAAAAACTACAATAATATATAATAGAATACTTAGACACTTACAATGATCCGACAAGATTCCAAGGTAATTCTAAAAACAACGGACCAGAGCTCAGTCCGGCATAAAGTTAGTATCAGTCTACCCCTTACCATAAAATGTATCTTTTATACATTTTTATCAACCACACCTTCCTTTAACCAACCGACGCAATAGCTAGGAAGTGGTGATTTCTCAATTTCCCATTAAGCAGAAACTTGGCAGGATATATTCCTTATCTTAATACAAAGTGGTATTTCTAAACTTTGTATTTGCGTCTTAATATTTTTTACTAGATTCATAATTAACTAAATTAGAAAGCTTTACCACAAACCCACAAGGACAGTCCAGAATCTCAGGAGACCCTATTGAAGAGATACAACTAAACTGACGTCAGAGAAACCTAAGAAAAACTGAGAAAGCACTTATCAAATGCATTTACTTCAACGCTGACTCGCTTTTCAATAAATTCTCAGAAACAAAGGAATTAATCAGGAAGCAAAATCCGGATATTGTTGCTATAGTTGAAGTAAAGCCGAAAAATTTCAGAAACTTACCGACACTGGCCGAATTTGAACTGGATGGCTACACTACTACTGCCTTAAACCTGGAAGATGAAAGCGGCAGAGGAATAATATGCTACCGTTGGAAGGGCTCTCAGCTTAGCGCGTTTCCTTCGGAAATTCTAACCCTCAAGAATGCCTTTGGATCAAGTTAACTCGCGGCAACAGTATTGTTGTAGGGGTAACAATAAATAAAAGTTGAAATAGGGATAAAATCCTTTTAATAGACAGTGATGATGATAACGGTGATGGAAATTCATAAAACTACCAGATATTTTGGTCACATATGCAGTGATCATCATCAGTAGTAAAACTAAGCTAAAACAATTTAAGCAATGTTTTATATACAAAATCAAATTAAACTACATGTTGTTTAATTGTCTAATTCTTTTCAAAGCAAAGGCGGGAGCTAGCCTCTTTGACCTTCTTTGATTCGGTTCATTAGCGTTCAATGATATAACACTTGGACAGATGTCAACTACATTAGGTGAATTGAACTTTACTCTGTCAGATTTTAATAAATTATCGTAGATAGAATTTAGCCCAAATTCACCTGTGTCACGATTCAAACAAATATTTGTGAATAAGATTTTCTTTATTTCAAGTGTTTCACGAAAATTTTGCTTTAAGCCCCGATCCCATGAAATCTAAGAGGCATTATCGATATGGTCTGAGCAACCGAGTCTAGAAAGCAAAAAGCTATCTAAAAAGCAAACAAATTCTTACTGATAAACAGTGTGGTTTTCTAAAAAAAAAAAATATCTGCGGAAATTCAGATGCTCTTCGCAGTGGACGACTTGAAGACCTCGTTTGATAAGGGACTTGAAATAGATATTATCTACCTGAGTCTCCAGAAAGCTTTCGACAAAGTGCCATGCTTGCGAAATATGACCTGAATGGGGGGTAAATACTTGCCTAGATAACGAACTTTCTAACGGGGCGCAAGCAAGTCATTACTGTAGAAAGTCAGATAAGCCAAATAGAATTTGATGTTATCAGTGGTGTCCCACAGGGATCTATCCTAAGTCCCCTTCTCTTCAGCCTTTACATAAACGACCTCGTTGATGATATTGACTCAAATATTCTGCTGTATGTCGATGACATCAAGCTATATTGTATCATTATGTCACCTGAAGACTTCAAAACTCCAAGAAGATCTCGACCGTATTAGCGCCTGGATGAAGACTTGGCTGATGGAAATTAATATTTCGAAAAGCAACCAACTTGACCCTCGGAGCTGAATGTTGATCTGCATCATACAGCACTGGGACCACACCACTTGCTCAAAGCGCGGTCGAAAGAGATTTGGTTATCATGGTTGACCACAATTTGACCTTTTTGGACCACTACGAATTGGCCATAAAACAGGCTACGTGGATATCAGTGCTGATCAGGATAACATTAATTTATCTCGATGTAGAAATGCTCCAGACCCTCTTCAAGTCGCTAGCCTGCCCAATTCTTGAATATGGTCATTACCCAGTTCGTGCATCCCTGAACAAGGATATAGATGCACTGGAAGCAATTCAAAGGCCGATGACGAAGTTCTCCCCAAGTCTGAAAGACCTCCCATACTAACAACATATTCGTCTGCTTCACCTACCAGCGCTCTCATACAGATTTCTAAGGGATGATATGATCGAGCGGTATAAGCTATGACATGACTTCTATGACAGCGTTCCCGGAGAAGCACTGCTGGTCGTTAGTGAAAATCATCTACGTGGTCATCTCCTAAGGCTTAAAACTGAGAGGCTCTAAAGAAGTAGGCAAATGGGCCTTTAGAAACCGAGTCGTCGACACCAGGAACTCCCTACCCGAAGAAACCGTTCTGGCACCCTCCATCAACTCGTTCAAGAACCCGTTTGACAAGATATACGAGAGTCGTATGTACGACTTCAGTAACTTTAGAAGATTTATGTAAATTTTTGTATTGAATTTTTCCTGTTTTGTAATAGGCTCTGGCCTACATTTTTGCATTATATTATTACTATTATTATTATTATTAACTTTTAGTTTTGAGAATCAATAATGTATATGGAGAAAATTTATCTGATATCCTTTTAGTTTTGAGAAATAAGGATGCAAATGGTGGAAATGCATATAATATCCTTAGCAATGTTAGATCATTTTGAAGGACTTAGCTTTTGTTTTGAGAAACAAGAATGTATATGGTCAAAATGCATGTGTTATCCTAAGCAATGTTAGATCATTTTGAGGAACTTTTTTTTTATTTTAGAATAGAATTTAATTTAATTTAAAATTTTTTTTCACAGCATGGCTGCCGAATTTGAATTTTACACCACAAATAAGACTAGTATATATACATATCATATCGAAAGAGTTTGACCCTCAAGTCAAACGAAATCCATTGTTCTTCACGTCAAACATAAAACAAAACACACAAGAAAAAAAATATACATAAGAAAAAAGAAAAAAGAAGTCAAAACTTAATTAAAAGACAAAAAGAAAAATAAATAGATAACAATAAGATTTATACTCTTGCGATATATTTCTTGTTTAGGGGGAATGGGAGTCAGTTTGGGGAATTTTTTGGATTTTATATGGGATGGTCAGTTGCAGGCGGAAAGATAGGGTTCGGGGATGATAATACGTAATCGGGGAACAGACATGGTCTTGATACCGAAACGAAGGCACAGGAAGTTTCTTTTCTCGACCAAAGTGGTGAGGTTGAACCTACCCAGTAGAAATGATATGGAACCATCCCTTCACCATTCTAAGTGTTCGTTTTTGGAAATTTTCAATTTTATAAACTTGCTCTGAAGAAAGACAGAAATGCCGCAATGGAAAAACAAATTCCAGTATTGGCCGAATCAAAGAACAATAAAATTTGAGAAGATCCTCAGGGGACATGAAAGTTTAATCAAAAGTTATAGAAAGGAAACTGAAGAGGAAGCTTGTTCGACGATGTTTCGAACGTGGGCATCCCAATTCAAGTCAGCAGTAATTGTCAGACCAAAAAGTTTAATCTATCTGACAGAGATTTTGGGAGGAATAGGATTTGTGAATGAAGCGGGTCATTTTAAAAACTTAACGGTTATAACTGACGATTTATAAGCGTTATCTCTCATCTTTAAAAAAAGAAGCCTCCTGTGTTAATCATCAAGTAATGTCACAATTGAGCTTTTAATATTTCATTGACATTTCTCAAGTGCAGACAAATCGTCTACATACTTCTATCGCTCTTTGTGGTCAGTAATAAGACTCTTAATCATTATAAAGAATAAAACGAGACCCAGAAAGGTTCCCTGGGGGACCCAAAAAAGATAGGAAGGGGATCGGAATAAACAGTTTTATATTTAAGCACTTGAGAACGATTTGTTAAAAATGAGGCAACAATTTTAATAAGAAAGGCACTCACTTGAAACTCCGTCAGTGGTCTATTTACAAGGATATTGTCGTCAGTTAGGTCAAACGCTTTCTTGAGATCAGTTAATAAATGATTCAACCATGCATCAGAGTTTTCAATATTTTTCAGAATGTTGTCAAGAAGACTAACAAGGTAGTGTGAAGTAGATGTCTCCTTCAGGTTTCCAAACTGTTGTAAGTCAATAAGTCCAAGAATATGTACTTTTAACCAATTAACTAAGAAACCTTGGTACATTTTTGAGAAAATTTGGGTCAAGGTGATTGGTCGTACTCCAGTAAAATCATTCAGGCCTCCCTTCTTTTGGACTGGAGTAATATAGCCCAGCTTCCAGAACGACGGGTAACATCTGGAATTACTGATATCATTAAAAATACTAACAAGAGGTGTTGATAGTTTTTCAGGGATTGCTTTTATTAGATCACTTGGGATACCAATGGGACAAATACTAGTTTTTTTTCTGTATTTTTCTATTATTTGCTTTGCTGAAATTTCAAGGATTTTATTTTTTGGAGTTTCAGGTATTAGATGGTTTTCCGAAAGCGGATGGAACGCTGGCACAACGCTAGCGAGGTGTTCATTCATCTCAATGGCTGTCTGTTCAGACGGTTTATTCAGAAATAAATCAAGGTTCTTGCACGAGCGAACCCTTTTCTTTAACTTTCTTAAACCATTGTCGAGGTTTACTTTGTTTTAAGGAATTCATTTAATTTTTACCATAACGAGAAGGAGCATGACATATTCCTTTCTCTATTTGTTTACGGAGGACTAAGGCATCGTCTTTCTTTGTAAGGCAAAAAAGTTTTAGTTTCAAATGGATTACTCTTTTAATTTTTCATAAATGTAAGGTTTATCTGAGGAACATTACTTCTTGGTAACCTCTGGGGAACAATTTTGGCAATTTGTCATTAATTTGGTTTGAAACAAGCTCACCTTTGAATTAAGATTTACAAACGACACAACATCATCCCAACTTTCAGACGTAATTCAAGATCCAAGATTAAAAAAGACCTTGACTTGCTATTGGCTGATACAAAAATTCAGAAACTGAGTAATTTTTTTTTAAAAACTAGCAGTGGTTTCAATCTTAGCACGACATGATAGCTACTACCGAGGGAGGAAGGGTAGATGGAGCATTGTAAAAGGTTTCAAGGTTGATTCAAATAACATCCAAGCTAGTTCCACCTTTTGTTTAAGGGAAATCAGTGGTTTGCGTAAGCTTCAGATCTTGCTACAGATAATTAATACTCAGTTCGTTTGCGGCTCCTGCTATAAAAATAATGGCATTTGGACACTTTGTCGTCAAAAAATCAAGACTTGCTTGTAGAATATCATGAAAATTACGACGAGAACAAGCATTCTGTCGGGGTGAATTATAAAATGAGCAAGTGATTAAATTAGTGTAAGTGCATGGCAGTCATTTGGGCTTAGTAGACATCAAAAGGATTTTGTCGTAATCACCTAGTGCTGGAACATGGATAAGGGTAGGAGATTGGCAGTCCCTTGCGAAAATCATTACTTCTCCTCCTATTTTCCCAAATGGGTGGTATTGGGGTGTAAGGTACGGGGGTCACCAAAAATGGCGCAAAAAAGTTGCTATGCCACTTACTCGAGGAGGAGAACCCCTTGTCGGACTAAAGGTTAGTGGGATTCCTGCGCTTACTCCAGCGGTTCCGTGTCTATCGGGTAAGCGTCTGTGCCCGATTTACAATATACCCTGCCTTAGGGTACTCTAGCGTGATCGAATGGTCCCGGGGGCCACTTTTAAGGCCAAGGGTTACCGGTAATATTTCTAACTGTCTCTTTAGACTCGACCTAGGCTAAAAAGTCAAAGATTATATAGTATAAAAAATCTTACTGTAATCAGTCACGCTACAAAAAGGAAGTAAACAAAAAGGAACAATTTTCCCCAGCCCGCTCAGCCAGTCTTGTGCCTTCGAAGGGGTGATGGGGTGGTAATGAATTTTTCCAGCCATTCCGAGGGCATACTAAATTATTGGTCAAACACCCCCAACTACGCACTTAACCTCGTGGTATATGTAACCAACTACGCAATTAGGAGGACAGAAAATGGCGCCACCAAAATTAAGGGAAAATTAATAATTATTACTAGGGGAAGGAAAATAATTAAGGGGCCAAAAGAAAAGAATCTGGGAAGGATATTTATCTGAACAAACTGGGACCAAGGGTTCCAACACCTCCCTCCTAAGATAAATGGCCCGCATCCCCGGTGGATTGGCTAGAAATTCGGACATAAAATCAAATTAAAATAAACACAAATTTTCTTCTTCGGCTTCCTCTGGTTTTACTGTTTATCTCTTCATTAGAGCTCCTACCGCGTGGGGGTTTCTGCCTTTCCGAGTAGTGTGCGGTACTATGAAATTTTCTTCATTTTTCAGCAGTTTCTTTTCCTCCTCCGTTGGGAATAATTGCAGGATGTCGTCCTCGGGACTCTCCTGACGGTCAACGAACATGTCAAGAAGAGCCCTATCAGTTAATTTTTCTGGGGGGATTAGGGGGGTTGATACAGGGAGCAGGGGTTTCATTTCTTCGGCCGGATATTGAATATCCGTGGTGGGATAATTAATCTCTGCTCTGCTTGTAGACGTAGTATCAGGATACCGAATATCCATAGCGGGGTAATGAATCTTTGGCGTAGCTGTTATAGGAAGTAGTTTTGGTTTTGGGGTTGTAGTAGTCTTTCCTTTCGAAGGTTGCCTTTGTAGGGCCACTCCAGATGAGGCTGGTGATGAGTTGAGAATGTAGTGGGGTTTTATTGGGGCGCGAATGGATGCAGAATGAGGTTGGTTGTGACGATTTGGGGAGGGGTGTAAATAAGGAGTGGTGCTTGGGCGAATGTGTGCGATGGGCTGACGGGTGTTACGATGTGGAGGGGGAAGAAGAGGGTTGACGTAAGGGCACGCGGGCTGCAGCCTTGGGGGTATTTGGTAATTAAATATTGGGTGATCTATTCCTAATAACGTTGGACGGCCAGGCACAGCCCCCCGTCCAGTCAAACGTGTCCCTATTGCTTGTGAGTGCGGTGGAGGGTTTTGGGATCTATTTGTTTCTCTTCTGGCATGGGTCCCTACCTCTCTTTTACCTTTGTGATGGGACGGCAGCTGGCGTTTTCGAAGGGACTCTTCCTTCCATGCCGAACAGCTACACCCCTCCACCGATTCCTTTAAAATTTGGTTGAGGCTGGGAACATGTACATATTCTTTTATGCGGTGAAACATTTCCTTCACTGCAAGATGATTTCCGCTCCGGTGAAGGTGTTTTGCCAGTTCCACTAGCCTTCCCTCTGGAGGTGTAATCTTCCATGCGACTATGTCCGCTTTAAATACTGTATACCCTACAATGGGTCCCCCCATCACTACTCGGTCTGGCGTTGTTTCTGGTTGATGTTGTTTACTTCCTACCGTAGGAATCATTTCCGGTTTTCTCCAATTTTTCCGACATCCTATGTCACTTGTCATGAAGGCTTCCTTTACTTTCCTTTCCGTCGGCAGTCTTTTTCCCCAAAATATCGACATCTATTCAATGGAGAAAAAATACAATTATTATCTTTTTCATATATATACATTGTATTAGGTAGGCTAAGCACAGGGCCCACCGTGCTAATCGTCAGTTATCTGGCTTCATTATATTCAGACATCTCAATGGGTTGTGATCCGTTATTATTTTAAATTTCCGTCCATTAAAATAAATAGTCAAGTTTTTTAAACGCATAAACTATCGCAAGACATTCTTTTTCAATTGTGCAATAATTTAATTCTGCTTTTGATAATTTTCTAGATATAAATGTGATTGGATGCTACCATCTTTAAAATCTTGGGATAAAACTGCCCCTAATCCGTAATCTGAGGCAGTTCGAAATGAGTTTGTCTCTACTCACTCTAAGAAATTTGAAGCCCTTCCCCTAGATGTTGACACTGAGTCAACCTGGAGCATCATCAAAGAGTTTTAGAATCAGACGGCTACCGCTACGCTTGGATACGCCAAGAGACCAAAAGACCCATAGTTATCATAGACTATCTGGAACCTGATTGGTGAGCTTCGGTAACTTAAAGCTGCAGCTCCTAAAAGGTGGTAAAAACATTGACACAATTCTGAAGAACCAAATATGTACAGACCTAGATAAACAATCAAAAGGAGCTCAAGGGGGGGGGATAAACGCAGCATTTGGATAAAAAAGCTTCCATGGCGGAGGAAGTGGCAAAATGTGGTGACTCCTGAGCCGTATATAAGATTATCAATGAAAATGTGGGGAATTGCCGAATCGCAAACAGACCAGTAAAAGACGCAAATGGAAAAATTGTCTCAGACCCAGCAGAAATAGCCGTAGAAATACGGATATCCTTAGCGATATTAGATCATTTTCAGGAACTTAGCTTTTAGTTTTGAGAAACAAGAATGTATAAGGGCGAATACAAGCTGATATCTCTAAGGATGTTAGATCATTTTGAGGAAGTTAGCGTTTAGTTTTGAGAAACAAGGATGCATATGGTCAAAATAAATCTGATATATTTAGCAATGTTATACCATTTTGAGGAACTTAGCTTTTAGTTTTGAGAAACAAGAATGTATATGGTTAAAATGCATCTGATATCCTAGTTTTGAGAAACAAGGATGCACATGGTCAAAATACAGCTGATATATTTAGCAATGTCATATCATTTTCAGGAACTTAGCTTTTAGTTTCGAGAAACAAGGAAGCATATGATTAAAATTCATCTGACATCCTTACCAACGTTATATCATTTTGAGAAACTTAGCATTTTAGTTTTGAGAAACAAGGATGCATATGGTAAAAGTGCATTTGATATCCCTAGTAATGTTAGATCATTTTGAGGAACTGAACTTTCAGTTTTGAGAAACAAGAATATATATGGTCGAAATGCATCTAATATTCTTAGCAATGTTAGATCATTTTGAGGAACTTAGATTTTAGTTTTGAGAAATAAGGATGTATATGGTTCAAATGAATCTGCTATCCTTAGCAGTGTTAGATTATTTTGAGGAACTTACCTTTTAGTTTTGAGAAACATGGATGCATATGGTCAAAATGCATCTGATATCCTTAACAATGTTCGATCATTTTGAGGAATTGAACTTGTATTTTTGAGAAACCAGGATGCATATGGTCAAAATGCATCTGATACCCTTAGCAATGTTAGATCATTCTGATGAACTTAGCTTTGAGTTCTGAGAAAAATGGATGTATATGGTTAAAATGCATATGATATCCTTTTACTTTTGAGAAACAAGAACGAAAATGGCCAAAATGTATGTAATATCCTTAGCAGTGTTAAATCATTTTGAGGAACATAGCTTTTAGCTTTGAGAAACAAGGATTCATATGGTCAAAATCATCTGATAACCTTAGCAATGTTAGATCATTTTGAGGATTTTAACCTCCATAGGAACTAATATCCTTAGCAATGTTAAATCATTTTGAGGAGCTTAGCTTTTAGTTCTGAGAAACATGGATATAAATGGCTAAAATGCATCTGATATCCTTTTAGTTTTGAGAAGCAAGGATGAAAATGGCCAAAATGTATGTAATATCCTTAGCAATGTTAGATCATTTTCATGAACTTAGCTTTTAGTTTTGAGAAACAAGGATGAATATGGTCAAAACCATCTGATGTCCTTAGCAATGTTAGATCATTTTGAGGAACGGAACTTTTAGCTCTGAGAAACAGGAATATATATGGTAGAAATGCTTCTGATATCCTTAGAAATGCTGGATCATTTTGAGGAACTTGGCTTTTAGTTTTGAGAAACAAGGATGCACATGGTCAAAATTGATCTGATATTCTTAGGAATGTTAGGTCATTTTGAGGAACTTAGGAAACAAGTATGTATATGGTCAAAATGCATCTGATGTCCTTAGCGATGTTAGATCATTTTGAGGAACGAAACAAGGATAAACATGGTCAAAATGCACGTATTATCATTAACAATGTTAGTTCATTTTGAGGAGCTTAGCTTTTAATTTTGAGAAACAAAGATGCATAGGGTTAAAATGCCTTGGACATTCTTAGCAATATTAGATCATTTTAAGAAACTTAGCTTTTATTTTTGGGAAACAAGAATTTATATGACCGAAATGCAGCTAGTATCCTTATAAATGTTAGATAATTTCGAGAACTTAGCTTTTATTCTAGAGAAACAAGGAAGCACATGGTCAAAATACATCTGATATCCTTAGTAATGTTAGATCATTTTGACAAACCTAGCTTTTAGTTTTGAGAAACAAGGATGCATATTTTGAAAATACATCGGATATTCTTAGCAATATTAGATCATTTTAAAGAACTTGGCTTTAGTTTTGAGAAATAAGAATGCATATGATCGAAATGCAGCTCATATTCTTAGGCATGATAGATAATTTTGAGGAATTTTGATTTTATGCTAGAGAAACAACGATGCACATAGTCATAATGTATCTGATATCTTTAGTATTGTTAGATCATTTTGAGGCACTTAACTTTTAATTTTGAGAAACAAGGATTTATATGGTTAAAATGAATCTGATAACCTTATCAATGCTATTTTATTTTGAGGAACTTAGCTTTTAGTTTCTTGAAACATGGACGCATATGATTAAAATGCATCTGATATCCTTACCAACTTTATATTATCTTGAGGAACTTAGCATTTAGTATTGAGAAACAAAGACGCATGTGGTCAAAATGCATCTTATATCCTTAGCACTGTTAGATTATTTTTAGGAACTTAGCTCGTAATTTTGAGAAACAAGAATGTATGTGGTCAAAATACATCTGATATCCTTAGCAATGTTAGATCATTTTGAACTTCACTTTTATTTTTGAGAAACAAGAATGTATATGGTCGAAATGCATCTTATATCCTTAACAATGTTAGACAATTCTGAGGAACTTAGGTTTTAGTTTTGAGAAACAAAGATTTACAAAGATGTGCCAATTATATACATGGTGATAGTATTGTACCAGATCAAATTGTAGTAAAAATAATTAGTAATTGAGGCGGTAAAAGTTGTCTAGCCGTGTCTCTGTTTCGAAATACAGATAGAACAGTTTATTTTGAGCCCAAAACGATTCCTTTGGAAAGCCAGAAATCCAGCAGTGTCGATCAAAATCTCTTTAGAAAATATCTGTTGCCATCTATAGCCAGCAGTTCAGTTGGTGAGAGAGAAAAGGCTCCAGGCCACTAGTCGTAAAGCTATCTGTGGGTGTTAGACTTACCCCGAAGTAAACGACAAAAGCGCTATGCACAATTAGCCTTTGTGTGGATAAATATTAAAGGCTATTTAAGGTATATGATATATTATTTTAAGTAGAATCTAATGCTTAAAACAAAAGAACTACTATCCGAATTGTAAAAGATGAGAGGTGATGCTACGGAGAAATTGCAGCGAACTTGAAAATGCCGTTGCCAGCGCCAAATCTCTACGGAGGGAATATGCTAAGTTCGAGAAGAAGCACGATAAACAAGTTAGTGCTTTGGAAACTGAAGTTCAGGAACCCTAGTTCATGATGAAAAAGTTAGAATTTGAATCTAATAAAAATAACTTGGTGCTATACGAGTTCAACCCAGGAGCAAGGGGCCGCTCACTAAAGGATGAGTTACTATAGTGTTTTGGTAAGGTTGTACCCAGTTTAGACATTCGCTGGAGTGACATTAAAGAGCGGTTTAGAATGAAAACTCGTTCCGGAGAAGTATCACCGGTTTTAAATAGATTCACAACTAAAGCTATTCCTGACCCTCTTCAACGGAGCAATCGATATCTAAGAGAATACGGGCTGAAAATGGCCTCTGGTTATGCCAAGGCTGAAAAGGAAACAAGAAACAATTTTAAACCGATTCTAGAGCAAGCGAAAAGTGAAGGTAGATCCGATGCATTCCTACGGGTGACAAAATTACAAATTGGAGACCAAACATTTTCTTACAACCTTGAAATTCAGCGTTTGATAGAAATTTTCCAAATTCCAGCGGGACAAGGGTGAATGTGGTCGGTTGGGAAAGTGACGGGTGTAGATGGGGACAGAGAATCAGTTATGAGTGGTGTATCCGATTTTACGGTCATAGACAGCAATGCGACAGAGACGCCGGCAAGGATATCTCAAGGGCCAGCTGATTCAGAAGTGAGACCGCTACGGGTTCAAAATCCAAAGAATAGTTCGTATATGAAAGAAAATAGTTGGGAGTTGGTATCAAAAGAGATGAGAAAATATTTTGAATTGTATGGTGATAGCTATTTTATTCTTACAGGTGACTTTAACGTGTATACTGCGATTTAAGATGGTGAATTTGAGGAAGTTGGAGATAATTGGTGGAGCAATGTATCGCGGGATCCTTCCGAATCACCTTGGTATTATGAAGATTTAAAAATTGTTAAGCGACAGAGTAAGGACCAGAGCCGTAGAAATAATAAATGGGGATCTAGCCTCTTAGATTTTTGTCTGAATGTAAAAATGGTAATTTTGAATGGTAGACTTAGAAAAGATGAAGAAGCGGGGAATTTTACTTGCTTTTCTGGGTCACCAAGTATTGTATTTAATTGTTTGGTTGGGTTTAATCTGTGGCCAATATGTTACAATTTTAGAGTGATGGGTTGCTTAAGGTCTGACCACGTCCCAATTGCTCTTAATCTGAGTCTTCCTGGGTCCCATGGGTCTATATGCAAGATAAGAGTTCGCAGTTGGCAAAGAGAAGGGGAGATAAGTAGATTTACGAATAATTATCTTTGTGTTAGAAAACCGATAAAAATAGTTAAGGAGACAGAAGAGATAGTAAACCAAGGGATAATAAGAGGCAGTACTCAGGAGCTAAGAGAAGAGTTTGAGGATTTTTAAAAATTGTTAAGGGGGAGGAGAGTCTAAAAGGACTGATGAGGTAGTGTATGATATATGCGCAGCAGCAAGAGGAAGTGATAAAATTGAGGTTAGGAATTCAGAGGGGAGGGTATTGGATATGGAAAGTAAAAAGTTAAAAGCTAGGCTACAAGAAGCGTAAGATGTAGTCAGACCCCAGGGACCAGCGACTTTAGATAATAATTTATTGGCATACCGAAGAATTAGGAGAGAGTATAAGAGAGTAAAAAGAAAATGTAAGAAGATTAAAGAATTGAAGGATAAGGATAGCAAAATTTTTGAAACAAGGTTTCAAGTTCTACCAGAAGGGAAACAAGCCAAGATATCCTCCCACCCCTCGCGGACACCTGGTCGAGTGAATTAGAGAGAAAGGAGACAACGGAAAATGAGTGTGTATTTGAAGATAATTGGAAGAAGAGTATCAAAGACCAAGTTTATGGCCATATGAAGGAAGAAGATGATGCTTTAATAGAGCCAGTAAGGGTAGAAGAAGCATGGGAAAGTTTAAATGAGATAAAGGAATATTCAGCACCTGGTCCTGATGGTATTCCTGTAGCTCTATGGAAGTATAGTAGACGCGTAACATTGTATACTATTTCTTTGATCAGCAGTTCTTCGATCTGGAATTTGGCCTAGTGAGTGGAACCTGGCAGTAGGAGTGTCGATTTTTAAGAAAGGGGATAGGAAACTACATGAAAATTATAGATGTACAGGCAACACACTCGGAAAGCTAATGGGGAAGGTATTAGATAACAGACTTAGAAGTTGACTCCAGAAAACTGAAAGGCTAGCCAAGGAGCAGTCAGGATTCAGGGAGGGACATTGTACGATTGATCAAATTTTTACATTAAAGTGTTAAGTTGATAAGTTTATAAATAAGAAGGGAGGTAAATTGTATGTAGCATTTTTGGATTTAAAAGGGGCATTTGATAATATAAAGAGAGAACTGTTAATGAAGGAATGTATAAATATTGCCCTGCCATAACCAATTGTACGGATTTTAATGAGTATGTATGAAGCTACAAAGTTTGTTATTAGGGTGGCAGAGAAATTTTCAAATGTAATTTGTTTTAAAAAGAGGGTTAAACAAGGTCGACCCCTGTCTCCGTGGTTATTTTCGTTGATTATTGCCGTATTGATTTGCCGTATTTTCTGAGTAAGCAAGGAACCTCAATGGTGTCATTAGATGTCTGTGAACTATGCATGCTGATGTTCGCAGATGACCTGGCCCTCGTAGCGAAGTCTAGAGAGGATTTACAGTTCTTGTTTGATAGAACTAAGGAATATATAGATAGGAAACAACTAAGCCTGAATGCAAAGAAGTCGGTAGTTATGGTTTTTAGAAAAGGGGGTAAGATTACAAGAAGGGATAGAGCACAATGGGAGGGAATAGATTTAGAAAGTAGGGATGAGTTTACGTATTTTGGATGTAAGTATTGGTCAAATGGTAAGGCTGGAAAGCAACTGAAGCTAAGTCTTGCTAAAGGAAAGTCCTGCGCCTATGTTGTGACTGCTAGCCAACTGGCGAACAAACAGAGCCTGAAGATTCATAAGCAGATATCATAGGCAGCGCAATCGCACTGCCTAAGTAAAGAAAGATGTTGGCACAATGTTTTATTTCTTAAGACCAGGGCACTTCGTATCGAAGGAGCTGTCATAGAAACTTTGAAAAGGGTTCATTCGATTGGGAATTGGAATGGATTGTGCCTTTTTTAATAGTCGAAAGTTATTGGAAGGCAACTAACACCCCTTCCACGCCCACCATTTCCCGAAACACATCCAATCAAAATTTTGAGATTGCCATTTTGTTCAGAGTAGTTGATTTCCAGATAGAAATTAGGTTTTTGAGGAGGACACTCCCCCAAAGCCCTCAGGGCAAGGATAGTAAGTTATGCCCTGGGGGCGTATAAGGTTTTTATGAAAAACAGTGTCGTAGAAACTTGAAAAAGGGCTCATTCGATGGGAAATTCAAAGGGCTAGTGCCCTTTTTAATAGTTGAAAGTCATTAGAGGGCAACTAACCCCTTCTCACGCCCACCTTTTACCCAAACAAATCCAATCCAAATTTTAGATATCCATTTTGTTGAAGGTAGTTAAAAGTCTTAGAAATTAGGTCTTTGAAGATGATAACCCCCTCAGAGCCCTCGGGGCAAGGTTCATAAGTTATGCCCTGGGGGCATCTAAAGTTTTTATAGATAATAAAGCTGTAGAATCTTCAAAAAGGGCAGATTCGATTGGAGATTAGAAGGACTTGTGCCCTTTTTAATAGTTGAAAGTGATTGGAGGATAACTAAAACCCCTCTAACACCCTCCATTTCCCCAAACACATCCAATTAAAATTTTGAGAAAGGCATTTTGTTCGACGTAGTTAAAGAGTCCGGAAATTATGTTTCTGAGGATGACACTCCCCCTACAGCCCTCAGGGCAAGGGTTGTAAGTTATGCTCTTTGGGCATATAATTTTTTTTTTATAGAAAGCGTTGTTGTAGAAAAATCCAAAACGAATCATTCGATTGGAAATTTAAACGGCTAGTGCCCTTTTTAATGGGATTGAAGGGTAAGCTACCCCCCTCTCACGCCCACCATTTCCCCAAACATTAGAAGATTAGAAGGGAATGTGCCCTTTTTAATAGTCGTAAGTTATTGGAGGATAACTAACACCCTTCTCACACCCACCATTTCCCCAAACACATCCAATCAATATTCTGAGAAAGCCATTTCGATCAACATAGTTGAAAGGGCCGCAAATTATGTATTTGAGGATGACGAACCCCCGAGAGCCCCCAAGGCAAAGGTTGCAAGTTATGCCCTGGGGGCATATAACGTTATTATAGATAGCGTTGTCGTACAAGCTTAAAAGAGGCGCTTTCGATTGGAAATTAGAAGGGATGTGCCCTTTTTAATAGTCGAAAGTGATTGGAGGATAACTAACACCCCTCTCACACCCTCCATTTGCCCAAACTTATCCAATCCAAATTTTGAGATTGTCGTTTTGTTTAAGGTAGTTTAAAGTTCTGGAAATTAGCTCTTTAAGCATTCCCCCCCCAACCCTGAGAGCAAGGGTTGTAAGTTATGCCTGGGGGCATATAAGGTTTTCATTGAAAACTTTGTCGTAGAAACTTCAAAAGGGGTCATTCGATTGGAAATTGAAATTGCTAGTGCCCTTTTTAATTTTCGAAAGTGATTGGAAGTCTTGACATTTTTATAGTAAAGATCGATGTGGGTACAATGTATGTTTTTTGTTGTTTAGACCAGGACATTTCTTATCGAAGGAGTGGTCGTAAGTACTTAGAAAAGGGCTCATTCGATTTAAAATAGAAAGGACTAATGCCCTTTTTAATAGTCGAAAGTGATTGGAGGTAACTATTCTCCCTTCCACGCCCACCCTGCCATTTACCCATTATGTTTAAAAACTAAATGTTGCCTTAAGATTAAATCAAAATGCACTGTGTTAATGCTAATTTCCAATAAGGCATCTCAACAGAATCCCAAGAACGACTGAGGGTATTATGTTTATACTTTGGGGCTACTTCTGCTCTTAAGATTAAGATTTAACCAAATCAAAATAGGGTAAGTGTATCCAAGCTATCAGAGGCAACACTATGCTGTTGCCTATAGTAAAGGCCATGCGGCTCCAATGTTTTATTATTTATTTATTATTTTTTTCCCCAGAGGCATACCATATGGAAGGGGTCGTTGTAAAAACTTCAAAGGGGGCTAATTTGATTGGAAATCGAGAGTTCTAGTGCCTTTTTGAGGGTCAAAAGTGACTTGAAGGCAACTAGCACCCCTTCCACGTCCACCAATTACCCAAACACACTCATTCGAATGGAAATTCAAAGGGCTAGTGTCCTTTTTAATAGTCAAAAGTGATTGGAGGGCAACTAATCCCCCTCTCATGCCCACCTTTTCCCCAAGTACATCCAATCAAAATTGTGAGATAGCCATTTTGTTCAACGTAGTTGAAAATTCAGTAAATTAGGTCTTTGAGGATAGCACCCCCCCCTCACAGCCCTCAAAGCAACGGGTGTCAGTTATGCCCTGAGGCCATATAAGGTTTCTTATAGAAAGCATGGTTGTAGAAACTTCAGAAAGGGCTTTTTTGATTGGAAATTTAAATGGCTAGTTCCCTTTTTAATAGTCGAAAGTGAATGGAAGGCAACTAACACCCCTTCCACGCGCACAATTTCTGCAAACACATCCAATCAAAATTTTGATATACCCATTTTATTCAACTTAGTTGAAAGTTCTGGAAATTATATGTTTGACCAGGACACTCCCCCCTCGGTCTTCAGGGCAAGGGTTATAAGTCATGCCCTGGGGGTATATATGTTTTTTTTTTATAGAAGGGTTCGTATAAACTTCAGAGAGGGCTCATTTGATTGGAAATTGAAAGTTCTTGTTTAGTTTTTAAGTGTCAAAAGATATTAAAGGGTAACCAGCTCTCTCCCCAAACCCTTTTTTCCCAAATATATCCTAATTTTTTTTTTAGATAGCTATTTTGTTAAAAATAGCACAAAGATCATATAACAAAAATTCCGGTGTCGACACCCCCCCCCCCGGGCCCTGGGGTGGCGTTGTAAGTTATGCCTCGGGGGCATATATGGGTCTTATAGAAGGGATGCTCTTATTAACTTCAAAGAAGGCTTATTTGATTGGAAACTGAAAGTTCTATTTTACTTTTTAAGAGTCAAAAGAGATTGAAGGGCACCTAGACCCCACCCACCATACACGTCCCTTTTTCCTCAAACCCATCCGATAAGAACTTTGAGATAGCCATTTAAAAAAAAAAATAAGTCAGGGACCATATAACAAAATTCCACGGAAGACACAGCCCCTCAGGGCCCGAGGGTAGGCGTTGTAAGTTAGGCCATGGGGGAATATATGTTAACTATTGAAGGGAGGCTCATAAAAACTTCAGAGGGCTCATGTGATTGGAAATTGAAAGTTCTAGTTCAGTTTTTTAGAATCAAAAGAGATTGTAGGGCAACTAGCCCCCCCCCCCCTCCCACGCCCCTCTTTTCCCAAATAAATTGTATACAAATTTTGAGATAGCCATTAAGTTAAAATTTCTCAAAAGTAAGTAACATAAACTCAGGTGTCGTCACAATCCCTCAGGGCCCAGAGGCAGTGGTTATAAGTTATGCCCTGGGGCATATATCGTTCTTATGAAAGGGATTTTCGTATTAACTTTAGAGAGGGCTCATTTGATTGGAAATTGAAAGTTCGAGCTCACTTTTTAATACTCAAACGGGATGCTCGTATGAACTACGGAGAGGGTTCATTTGAATGGAAATTGAAAGTTCACGTTCATTTTTTAAGATTCAAAAGAGATCAGAGAGCAACTAGCCCACGCCCCTCTGCCCTAAATGCATTAGATGAAAATTTTTAGATTGATATTCTGTTAAAAATAGTTCAATGTTCAGATATCAAAAACTCCGGTGTCGACACAGCCCCCAAGGGCCCAGGGCCTTTTAAGTTATGCCCTGGGGCATATATGGCTGGTATGGAAGGGATGCTCGTATAAACTTCATAGAGGGCTCATTTGGTTGGAATTTGAAAGTTCCAACCAAATGGGGGCACATTCAAAGGGGGAACATTCGATTGGAAATCGAGAGTTTTAGTGCCCTTTTTAAGGGTAAAAAGTGATTGGAAGGCAACTAACACCCCTTCCACGAACACCAGTTTCCTGAACACATCCAATCAAAATTATGAGATAGCCATTTTGTTCAGCGTATTATTTTCAAATAGAAATTATGTTTTTGAGGAGGACACTTCCCCACAGCCCTCAGAGCAAGGGTTGTAAGTTAGGCCGTGGGTGCATATAACGTTTTTATAGAAAGCTTTGTCGTAGAAACTTCAAAAAGGACTCATTCGATTGGAAATTCAAAGGGCTAGTGTCCTGTTTAATAGTTAAAAGTGATTGGAGGGAAACTAACCCCCCTCTCATGCCCACTATCTCCCCAAACACATCCACTCCAAATTTTGAGATAGCCATTTTATTTAACGTAGTTGAGAATTCCAAGCCTTAGGCTTGTTAGGGTGCCACCCCTCACCCATTGCCCTTAGGGACCCGGTTATGAGCTATTCCATGAGGACAGATAAGGTTTTATATAGAAAGTGTTGTCGTAGAAACTTCAGAAAGGGCTCATTCGATTGGAAATTTAAATTGCTAGCGCCCTTTTTAATTGTCGAAAGTAATTGGAAGGATTTAGGTTTTCAAACGGTTCGTGGTAACGAACTGTAAGTGAGGAGCGACCCGGCTCAATTGTAACTGAAAATCTAGAACATAGAATTTTGGTACCAATAGATGCATCAGAAGATCAAAGTTTAATTCAGATTTTAAATATATAAGTTTCATTAAGTTTAATCTTACCCATCAAAAGTTACGTGCCTGAGAAAATTTGGCTGATTTTCGAAAAAAGGGGGAAAGACCCCTAAAAGTTATAGAACCTTAATGAAAATCACACCATCATATTCAGCGTATCAGAGAACCCTACTGTAGAGGTTTCAAGCTCCTATCTACAAAAATGTGGAATTTTACATTTTTTGCCAGAAGAAAGATCACGGATGCGTGTTTATTTGTTTGTTTGTTTGTTTGTTTGTTTTTTTGTTTTTTTTTTCCCAGGGATTATAGTATCGACCCAGTGGTACTAGAATATAGTGGTACGGCTAATTGGAACTGAAATTAAAAGTTATATTGCCCTTTTTAATTGACCAAAAAAATTGGAGGACAACTAGGCCCCCTTCCACGCTCATTTTTTTCCCAAAGTCACCCGATCAAAATTTTGCGATAGCCATTTTGTTCAGCATGGTCGAAAATATGATAAAAATGTCTTTTAGGATGACTTGATCCCCCAAAGTCCCCAGGGGGAGGGCTGAAAGTTATGAACTTTACTCAATGTTAACATATAGTATTGGTTACTGGGAAGTATACAGACATTTTCAGAGGAGATTGTTTCTGGTAGGTGGGGGAAGGAGAGGATCGGGGGCTATATGGAAGGATCTTTCCATGAAGGAAGTTTTCATGGGGAAAGGGACATTGCTGTGAAGGGGGCGCCGGATTTCCCAGCATTATTAAAGAAAAAGATCAGGAATTAAATTAAAAAAAAACAAGTTTTTCAACTGATCAACTGATTTTAAGAGGTCATTTTTAAAGAACTGGAAAAAAAATTCGAACTATAGGTTAAAGAGCAGGGTATTGACTAGGGGGCGAACCCCCTAACATACGTGTTAAAAATTTATGAATATAGAAGTTCGTTACGTAAGTTAATTCTAAGTTACATATATTTATTACTAATAAAAACGTTCGTGAATAAAATTAAACAAGTTTCGAGAAAGCCATTTAACCAAATATAATATGAAAATTTTGTTTTAATAATTCATGTACTGCGAGCAAATATAAAAACCGGCATTTATTCAAAAATCTTCAAAAATTGAATAAAAAAAACCAAGTTTTTTTTAACTGAAAGTAAGGAACGGCATTAAAACTTAAAACCAGCAGAAATTATTCCGTATATGAAGGGGCTGTCCCCTCCTCAACGCCTCGCTCTTTACGCTAAAGTTTGACTTTCTCACAACTCTATTTTTTTAAACAATAAAAAAACTTTAGCGTAAAGAGCGAGGCGTTGAGGAGGGGACAGCCCCTTCATATACGGAATAATTTCTGTTCGTTTTAAGTTTTAACGTCGTTCCTTACTTTCAGTTAAAAAAACTTGTTTTTTTTATTTAATTATAGTAAAGATCGATGTGGGTACAATGTATGTTTTTTGTTGTTTAGACCAGGACATTTCTTATCGAAGGAGTGGTCGTAAGTACTTTGAAAAGGGCTCATTCGATTTAAAATAGAAAGGACTAATGCCCTTTTTAATAGTCGAAAGTGATTGGAGGCAACTATTCTCCCTTCCACGCCCACCCTGCCATTTGCCCATTATGTTTAAAAACTAAATGTTGCCTTAAGATTAAATCAAAATGCACTGTGTTAATAATAATTCCCAATAAGGCATCTCAACAGTATCCCAGGAACGACTGAGGGTATTGTGTTTATACTTTTGGGGCTACTTCTGCTCTTAAGATTAAGATTTAACGAAATCAAAATAGGGTAAGTGTATCCAAGCTATCAGAGGCAACACTATACCGTTGCCTATAGTACATGCCATGCGGCTCCAATGTTTTATTATTTATTTATTATTTTTATCCCCAGAGGCATACCATATGGAAGGGGTCGTTGTAAGAACTTCAAAGGGGGCCAATTCGATTGGAAATCGAGAGTTCTAGTGCCATTTTTAAGGGTCAAACGTGACTCTAAGGCAACTAGCACCCCTTCCACGTCCACCAATTACCCAAACACACTCATTCGAATGGAAATTCAAAGGGCTAGTGCCCTTTTTAATAGTCAAAAGTGATTGGAGGGCAACTAACCGCCCTCTCACTCTCACCTTATGCCTAAACACATCCAATCAAAATTTTGAGATGACCATTTTGTTCCAAGTAGTTTAAAATTCAGTAAATTAGGTCTTTGAGGATAGCACCCCCCCCCTCACAGCCCTCAAAGCAACGGTTGTAAGTTATGCCCTGAGGCCATATAAGGTTTCTTATAGAAAGCATGGTTGTAGAAACTTCAGAAAGGGCTCATTTGATTGGAAATTTAAATGGCTAGTTCCCTTTTTAATAGTCGAAAGTGAATGGAAGGCAACTAACACCCCTTCCACACGTACCATTTCTCCAAACACATCCAATCCAAATTTTGATATACCCATTTTATTCAACTTAGTTGAAAGTTCTGGAAATTATATGTTTGAGCAGGACACTCACCCCGTGGTCTTCAGGGCAAGGGTTATATGTCATGCCCTGGGGGTATATATGGTTTTTTATAGAAGGGTTCGTATAAACTTCAGAGAGGGCTCATTTGATTGGAAATTGAAAGTTCTTGTTCAGTTTTTAAGTGTCAAAAGATATCGAAGAGTAACCAGCTCTCTCCCCAAACCCTTTTTTCCTAAATATATCCTAAATTTTTTTTAGGGAGCTATTTTGTTAAAAATAGCACAAAGATCATATAACAAAATTCCGGTGTCGACACAACCCCCTAGGGCCCTGGGGTGGCGTTGTAAGTTATGCCTCGGGGGCATATATGGGTCTTATAGAAGGGATGCTCTTATTAACTTCAAAGAAGGCTCATTTGATTGGAAATTGAAAGTTCTATTTCACTTTTTAAGAGTCAAAAGAGATTGAAGGGCATCTAGACCCCACCCACCCTCCACGTCCCTTTGTCCTCAAACCCATCCGATAAGAACTTTGAGATAACCATTTAAAAAAAAAATAGGTCAAGGACCATATAACAAAATTCCACGGAAGACACAACCCCTCAGGGCTCGAGGGTAGCCGTTCTAAGTTATGCCATGGGGTAATATATGGGTCTTATGGAAGGGATGCTCGTAAAAACTTCAGAGGGCTCATATGAGTGGACATTGAAATTTCTAGTTCTGTTTTTCTAGATTCAAAAGAGATTGGAGGGCAACTAGCCCCCCCTCTCCCACGCCCCTCTTTTCCCAAATAAATCGTATACAAATCTTGAGATAGCCATTAAGTTAAAATTGCTCAAAAGTCAGATAACATAAACTCAGGTGTCGTCACAATCGCTCAGGGTCCGGGGGCAGGCGTTATAAGTTATGCCCTGGGGCATATATCGTTCTTATGAAAGGGATTTTTGTATTAACTTTAGAGAGGGCTCATTTGATTGGAAATTGAAAGTTCGAGCTCACTTTTTAATAATCAAACGGGATGCTCGTATGAACTACTGAGAGGGTTCATTTGAATGGAATTTGAAAGTTCTCGTTCAATTTTTTGAGGTTCAAAAGAGATCGGAGAGCAACTAGCCCCCGCCCCTCCATGCCCTAAATGCATTAGATAAAAATTTTGAGATAAATATTTTGCTAAAAATAGTTCAAAGTTCAGATATCAAAAACCCTGGTGTCGACACAGCCCCCCCAGGGCCCAGGGGTAGGCCTTTTAAGTTATGCCCTGGGGCATATATGGTTGTTATGGAAGGGATGCTCGTATGAACTTCATAGAGGGCTCATTTGGTTGGAAATTGAAAGTTCAAACCAAATGGGGGCACATTCAAAGGGGGCATATTCGATTGGAAATCCAGAGTTCTAGTGCCCTTTTTAAGGGTAAAAAGTGATTGGAAGGCAACTAACAGCCCTTCCACGACCACCAGTTTCCCGAACACATCCAATTAAAATTACGAGATAGCCATTTTGTTCAGCGTATTTATTTTCAAATAGAAATTATGTTTTTGAGGAGGACACTTCCCCACAGCCCTCAGAGCAAGGGTTGTAAGTTAGGACGTGGGTGCATATAACGTTTTATAGAAAGCTTTGTCGTAGAAACTTCAAAAGGGACTCATTTGATTGGACATTCAAAGGGCTAGTGCCCTTTTTAATAGTCGAAAGTGATTGGAGGTTAAGTAACCCCCCTCTCACGCCCGCCTTTTCCCCAAACTTATCCAATCAAAATTTTGAGATAGCCATTTTGTTCAACGTAGTTGAAAATTCAGGAAATTAGGTTTTTGAGGATAACAAAACCCCCTCAGTCCCCCACAGCCCTCAGGGCAAGGGTTGTAAGTTATGCCCTGACGGCATATAAGGTTTTATATAGAAAGCGTTGCCGTAGAAACTTCAGAAAGGGCTCATTTTTTTGGAAATTTAAATGGCTAGTTCCCTTTTTAATAATCGCAACTAACACCCCTTCCACGCCCACCATTTCCCCAAACACGTCCAATCAAAGTTTTGATATAGCCATTTTGTTCAACGTAATTGAAGTTCTGAAAATTATATGTTTGAGCAGGACAATCCCCCCACAGTCTTCAGGGACAAGGGTTATGTCCTGGGAGCATATATGGTTCTTACAAAAGGAATGCTCTTATAAACTTCAGAGAGGCCTCATTTGATTGGAAATTAAAAGTTATAGTTCACTTTTTAAGCGTCAAAAGATATTGGAGGGTAACCAGCTACCCCCCCCTCAACCCTTTTTTCCCAAATGCATCCAATAAAAATTTTAAGATAGGTATTATGTTAAAAATTGTCCAAAGATCATGTAACAAAAATTCCGGTGTCGACAACCCCCCCCAGTGCCCGGGGCAGGCGTTGTAAGTTATGCCCTGGGGGCATATAGATAGATAGATAGATAGATAGATCGTGTATTTCAAAAAGCCCAAGAGCCATATACACAAAAAAAATATGAAAATAGAAAAATTACAACAGAGCAAATTACAAACACACATTAACATGAATACATAGCGAAAAATACCTTCTGGTAAAATACCAAAAAAATATTTTTAATTCCATATAATTAATAATAATTAATTGTTAAATCATTTCCTTCTTTTTAATCCCTTCACTATGTACGCACCAATACGAAATATTGTGGTTGGATTACTACTTTGTAAGATATTTGGAAGCAGCAAAACAATCCCATGTAAGTAATTTTCCCTTAAATCAGAGAGCACCGGGCACTCTCGGAGAAAATGGTCCAAATCTTCTCCTCATCCCTACAAAGGGGACACACATACCGACCATCAGGATGTACTATCCCCCTGTCGAACACCATTTGTCTACTCTGGATTGGAAGGCAATTCGCCCTAAGCTGAATCCATCGACATAAAGTCATAGCCGGTAAATTGAATTTAAAATAAATTTCCTCTCCAAAACTAGGTTTAACCTGATTATAATGATTGAATGTAGCAGAATTTAAAACCAGCCCTTGCCAATACTGAATTTCTTGACCCTCTAAGATAAATCTTACATGGCTTACTATATTTGTTGGTAGATCATGGGAACCAAGACCGTCATTCCATAAGTAAGCCATTCCCACACTTTCTAGTAATGACCTAATTTGGGATGGCCACGACCTTTTCGAATCATAGCTCAACATCTGATAATAAGCAGCAGTTACTAGTCTGTCTTCATTGCACCTAATGATCTTCAACCAAAATCTAAGCATCAAAATAGACCTACGTAGTTTTAACGAAAACAGGCCCATATCACCTTTCAGAACCTGTGAATGAGTTGTCTGATGTAATCCAAATAGTCTTTTATAATACTGGAGCTGGAGGGACTCCAACTTCTGTGCCGCTTCTCCGCCCCAAATCTCCGCTCCATACTCAAATACTGGTAAAATCTTTTTATTAAATATTCTTTTATGCATTTTTAGTTTTTTAATTCCCATTATCGTCGGATTTCTAAAAATTGCAGACATGGCCACTTTACCTCTATTAATTAGTTCATCAACACGACTCTTTAAACTTCCATTTTACGATAAAACAAATCCTAAATATTTTATTCTTTTACTTACTTTAAGTTCTTCATTATTAAACTTAAATTTATAATTATCTTCGCCACTTGTTTTCCTTTTTTTAAAAATAACAACTTCACTCTTTTCAACATTCAGCCTTAGTTTTTTCATCTGCAAATAATCATCTATAAGACTCAAAAGCGTCTGCAGATCTTGCGGTGTGCTAGCCACCAAGGCAATATCATCTGCAAATAATAGTAGTGATAGTTTATGGGTCCCTAGACTAACATTCGGAGCCCATCTATTCTCTAGATAATCAACAACAATCATTTATAAAAATGTTAAACAATTTAGGAGAAAGAGTGCTGCCTTGTTTTACACCCAGCTTAATATTAAAAAACTTAGAAAATCTGTTACCAACTAGCAAGATTCCACTCACACAAATATACATACTCACTATCAACCTCGCAAACAAATGAGGGAGGCCAATTCTAACCAGGGCATCCTTTAGTAGCTCTCTGTCGACACTGTCGAACGCCTTGTGGAGGTCCAGAAATCCCACATAAAGACCAGTTTTTCCCTTTCCGTATTTATCAATTAATGCCTTTAAAATAAATATTGTATCTACTGTCCCGTACCCTGTTCTGAAACCTCCTTGTTGTTCATGTATTATATTATTTTTATATAACCATTTAGAAAGCCTTGTATCTAGTATTTTCTCCATTATCTTACTTAAAGCAGGGACTAGCACTATTAAACGATAATTTATGTGCAACTTAGGGTTACCTCTCTTAAAAAGCGGCATAAGCAATGATCTCTTCCACTCATTTGGCCATTGTCCTGAAGTAAACACCTTATTACAAAGGAAAACAATTATCGACATAAAAATTGAAAGAAAATTCTTAAATAAAGTTATTGGTACACCATCAACACCCGCAGCCGAACCTCCTTTTAAATTCTTGAAGACAAACTTAACCTCATCATTACTCACTTCCCCTACTAAATCATAATCATGTTCCTTCATGGGATAAACAACCATCTCTGTGGTATGTGTTACCTCTTGTAATTCTGTGCAATCACCTTCCATGCTTTCTAGGTAATCAGGCCATGAGTTGGCGTCAGGAGCCACCTGTGTCTTTCCTTTTTCATTTCCAATATCATTCCTTATATAACCCCAAAATTTCTTAAAATCTTTATTTCTAAAATAATTTGCAATATCCAGTTTCTTCTTAATCTCAAACTCTTTTTTTTCCTTTTAATAAACTTTTTGTAATCTCTTCTTTTATCTTTATATTCGGCTAATCTTAAACTTTGCTCTTCAGGTTTATCACATTCTTTTAAAAGATTCAATAAATATCTGACCTTTTCTTTCATTAACTTACACTCCAAATCAAAATATCGCTCGTTTTTATTTTCATTTTTATTCAGATTAAACGATGCTGCACAACTGCAAATTATTTCATTTAACTCCATAATTATACCATGTATATCTTTTCCATCTTCTTCTAACGCTTTAAACTTATTTGTTATATGCAACTTCATAAGCTCCCTTTTAAATTTTTCAAAATCATTATCATTTAAATCATATCTAATTCTTTTTCCTAAGCCCTCTAATCTAAGCTCCCCATTAGATAAATTTCTAACTCGAGGAACAACATCCTGAAGCTTCCCAGTCTTCAGCTCAAGCTTACTAGCTCTATGATCGGATCCAACTACACCTAGTACATCAATACCAATCGATTCAGGTACAAATTTCGTATTAATCAGCGCATAATCTACAACACTTGGAGTTGGGCCCAAAAGGAAAGTGAACTCGCCCAGACCCTTATCATTTCCAAACCTTCGATTCGCAATGATCAGACCATGTTCCCCGCAAAGCGCCAGGAGCTTTCTTCCCCAAACATTTATTCTTCTCTTTTCATCTTTATTACTTCACAGTAATCTACAAAAAATTGGGACCAAGTCCCCTAAAACTTATATTAATAAATCTGGACCTTAAACCTCAACACCGGTATAAGCATTGAAATTCCACATCTAAACGCAATCAAAGTCACTCTAACTTTCATGCATTAGCGACAATTCATCATCTAAAATTTCCCAAGTATTTTCTAGATTATAAGAACTATTTTGTGGAGGGATATACACAACGCACAAAATTAATCTCTTCCCACATTTAAAACAAATACACAGCCAAAGTAAATTTTCAGATCTACTATTAACTCTTTCATAACCATCAATAGCTGATGATTTAATCAAAACCATAATACCACCATAATATGTATTATTTTTTGCTGGTTTACGCACAACCTGTTCAACCAAAAACCCTGGGAGAGGTGATATAGGAGAATGATCATTCCATGTTTCAATAAACGAAATCACATCAAACGAAAGTAATTCATCATTTAAATAAGTTAGCTTATCACGTAGTCCTTGTATGTTCCATGACACTAAACTCAGTATATGACTCTTTATTTCCTATGCGTCTATGCTTTCTGTCAGTGCATTAATATCACTAGCCATTTCTTGGAGATCCTCGTTCCTGGCCTCTGTCAAAGAAAAGGCAAAATGGTAATACTCACGACTGCGACTATTAATATCTGTTAGCACTCGCTGACTATTATCAACAAAATTACGGGAAAAACCACTGCGAGGTCTTCTGTTAAGTCCTTTTCTTGGAGAATGGTTTCCTCTGGGTGCCACGTTACGAGTGCCTGGTCGATGTAGGTCATTAGGGCTTATAACAGCACTAGCAGGTCTTTTAGTTGCCGATACTGCCTGAGAATAGGCTGTTGATGGTATCACTGTCTCGGCATCACTATTATTGGCATCACTATCTAGCCCCATCGGGATAACTGCAGGGTAATTTGGGAGTCTAGCACTAGGGGGTGGAACAATATGTTTAACTGGTGCCAAGTTACATTTAACCTCAATCACAGCCTTTCCATCGTACCTGAATAGTCGGCCTTGGATAAACAGCTTGTCACCTCGTAGCATTGCATCACGGCCGTCGTTCTGTGCAAGATTCATAATTTCCTTTAAGTGTTTACGGGCTTCTCTTTGTTTAGCTGTGTAATCTGGGGCCACCGATGGACCTCCCTTTCTCAATAAGGAACTATTTCTTAAGATATAGTCTCTGATTTCAACCGAGTTTAGTTTCACTACTACTGGCCCTGATTTCAATCTAAAAATGTCATGTACATCACATCGACTTATTTTTAGAGAAGGCGTAGCACGGTTTAATAAATCCATTATTTCTTGCTTCACAGTATACTCGTCATGGTGTTGCGGAGTATAATTATAAATAATCAAATTTGTACTTTTCTGCTCTGCTTTGAGCTGGTTGGCTCGTTCAGATATGATTTCTAGGTCTGATTTCACATTTTCCAGCTCTTTTTTAATTTCTTCATTTGTCTCAACATTTCTAGATAGCTGTGTACTAATGTTATTCATCTGTACTTGTAAGGCAGCAATGCTATCCGAAAGTCCAGGAATTGCATTAACTTTCTCCGAAAGCGCTGGTAATAAATCCAATTTGAAATTTATTTCTCGCAAAAACTGGGCATTTTGCATTTTCTCGGCCTCTAATGTTTGGTTTGCCATTTTCACACTTTGGATCTTGTCAATGTACGATGGTCTTATGGGTCTTATGGAAGGGATGCTTGTATTAACTTCAAAGAGGGCTCATTTGATTGAAAATTCAAAGTTCTAGTTCACTTTTTAAGAGTCAAAAGAGATTGAAGGGCACCTAGCCTCCCCCCCTCCAAACCATTTTTTCCTCAAACCCAACCGATAAGAACTTTAAGATAACTTTTTAAAAATACTTCAAAGACCATATAACGAAAACTCCGGGGTCGACACAGCCCCCTAGAGCCCGAAGGCAGGTGTTGTAAGTTATACCCTGGGGGAATATACGGTTCTTATTTAATGGATACTCGATACAACTTCAGAGACGGCTCATTTGATTGGAAATTGAAAGTTCTAGTTCAGTTTTTAGAGTGAAAAGAAATTAGAGGGAAACTAGCCGCCCATGCCCCTTTTCCCTCAAACGCATCCAATAAAAATTTTGAGAAAGCAATTAAGATAAAAATGGCATATATGTTTCTTATAAAAGGGATACTCGTATAAACTTCAGAGAGGGCTCATTTGATTGGAAATTGAAAGTTTGAGCTCACTTTTTAATAGTCAAAAGAGATCCGAGGGCAGCTAGCCCCCCCCCGCCTTCTTTTTCCAAACCCATCTAAAGAAAATATCCAGATATACATTCTGTTAAAAATAGTTCAAAGGTCGGATAAGAAAAACTCCGGTGTCAATACTACCCCCCAGGGTCCAGGTGAAGGCGTACTAATTTGTGCACTAAGGGCGTGTATGGTTCTTATGAAAGGGATGCTCGTAAAAACTTCGTAGAAGGCTCATTGGAAATTAAAGATTGGAAATTACAAGTTGTATTCCACTTTCTAAGAGTCAATAGAGTTAAGGGCAACTAGCTTCCACCTCACACCCTTTTTTCCCCAAAGCCATCCGCTACAAATTTTGGGATAGCCAGTTTTTTGAAATTGTTAAAAAATTAGATAACAAAAACTCCCCCCCAGGGCCCGCGGGATTGGCGTTGTAAGGGATGTCTTAGGGGCATAGATGGCTCTTATAAAAGGGATGCTCGTATAAACTTCAGAGAGGGCTCATTTGATTGGAAATTGAAAGTTTGAGCTCACTTTACAATAGTCAAAAGAGATCCGAGGGCAGCTAGCCCCCCCACGCCTTCTTTTTCCAAACCCATCTAAAGAAAATTTCCAGACAGACATTTTGTTAAAAATAGTTCAAAGGTCGAATAAGAAACCTTCGGTGTCAATACATCCCCCCAGGGCCCAAGGGAAGGCGTTCTAAGTTATGCCCTAAGAACGTGTATGGTTCTTATGAAAGGGATGCTCGTAAAAACTTCATAGAAGGCTCATTGGAAATTAAAGATTGGAAATTACAAGCTCTAGTCCCCTTTTAAGAGTCAATAGAGTTAAGGGCAACTAGCTCCCACCCCACACCCTTTTTTCCCCAAAGCCATCCGCTACAAATTTTGAGATAGCCAGTTATTTGAAATTGTTAAAAAATTAGATAACAAAACTCCCCCCAGGGCCCGGGGGATTGGCGTTGTAAGGGTTGTCCTGGGGGCATAGATGGCTCTTATAAAAGGGATGCTCGTATAAACTTCAGAGAGGGCTCATTTGACTGGAAATTGAAAGTTCCTAGTTCAATTGTTAAGAGTCAAAAGATATCCGAGGACGAGGGCGATTTCTGCTCGTTTTGAGCTTGACTAGGTATTCTCTTGTATTTTCAGTTCGTTTTGGGTGTCATTTATTGATCGACGCAGATTTGTGGTAGTTTCAAACTTGGTAGATTATTTAATTTTATTTTTACTCATTTTTTGTTAAATAGAGTTAATTACTTTTCTTTTAAAATCTTATTTTGAAGAAAAAGTTTGTTTAATTAATTTCAGGTAAAGATTGCATCGGCTGTGCAATATGGATCTGAAGTTTGGGGATTCATAGCTGTAGAGAGGATGAAGGAGATTAAGCTTCAGTATTTTAAGAGAGTTTTAGGCCTATATTTTATCACGAATAGTTTAGTATTGAGAGGATATCTAGTTTTATTTTCTTTAAGAAGTACTAGACTAGTAGGGATGATAAGACTATGGGAGAAAATCCGGAGTATGCCCAGAGTAAGGATAGCAAAAGCAACATATTTAGAAGTTCTGAGGATCCCAAAGAGTGATACTTTGCATCTCAAATAAAAAAGATATTAGATGATTGTGGATTTCAGAGCTTTTAAATGGTGAGCTAGAGATTGGATTAAAGTATTTAAAAGTTGCAAGTAGGGTCAGGGAGAGGTTAAGGGACCATAAGATCCAGGTGTGGCATGCACGAGTGAATGAGACCCGATAACTGAAGTTATATGCAAAGACTAAGGAGCAATGGGGAGAAGAATTGTATTTTAAGACGGGGCTTCAAAAGAGGCAGCTAAAGTTTATTTTTTGTGTTAGTTCAGATGGGTTACCACTAGGTGAGAGACGGAACTATCTGGGAGGGCTTAGGCAAACTTCTGGTCCTTACTTCTGTCCCATGCGCGGGAAAGAGGAAGATTTGGTTCCTTTTGTGGGGAAGTGTAGTGAATTAATAGATTTAAGAAAAGAACTATTTGGGCTTGAGGATTGGGAGAGCGATGAGATAATAAATTTATTAGCAAGGAAAGATATGGGAGGCATAAAGAGACTCCGAAGATTCCTGACAATGGATATAGAGCATAGAGAAAGGTTTTTTTGAAGTTAGGGAAGAGCGTGATAGTTCACTAGCCTAGATTATACTTTTGTGCCCATTTAAGTTTGTGTGAAAGTGTCTTTGTTTTTGTGACCACGGCCTTTTGGCCTTTTGTTTCAAAAAAATTGTATTCTATTCTATAGTTGAAATATATCTGATATCCTTAGCAATGTTATTTTATTTTTAGGAACTTAGCTTTTAGTTTAGAGAAACCAGGATGCATATGATTAAAATGTATCTGATATCCTTACCAACGTTAGATCATTTTGAGAAACTTAGATTTTAGTTTTGAGAAACAAGCATGTATAAGATTAAAATGCATCTGATATCCTTCTAGTTTTAAGAAACAAGGATGCAAGTGGTCAAAATGCATATAATATCCTTAGCATGTTAGATTATCTTGAGGAACTTAGTTTTCAGTTTTGAGAAACAAGGATGTATATGGTTAAAATGCATCCGATATTCTGAGAAACAAGGATGCAAATTGTCAAAATGCATATAATATTCTTATTAATGTTATATCATTTTGAGGAAATTAGCTTTTAGCTTTGAGAAACAAAAATGTAAATGGTCAAAAATCATCTTTAATCCTTAGCAATGTTAGATCATTTGAGGAACTTGGCTTTCAGTTTCGAGAAACAAGGATGAATATGGTGAAACTGAATTTGATATACTTAGAAATGATACATTGTCTAGGCCGAAGGCCTCGGCCGAGTCCGTTGTTTTTGAAATGAAGTTATCAAGTATTTCGCAGTAGGTTGCATCAAGACATGGCTAATTGTAGAAAGAGACAATGAATTGAAGTTATCAAGTATTTTGCAGTAGGTTGCATCAAAACATGGCTAATTGTAAAAAGAGACAAGCCAAAACAGATAGTCCAAGTAGCCTAACTGAGAGGCAAATGTTTAAATGGCTGCGGCACAGGTAAATGGCGTGAGTAAGTATAACTCTCTTATTAGACACATACTTGTCAGGTTAGTTTTTGGAAAGGCATGCCTGCCTAGAATCATGAACCTCAATGTAGGATCATTTTGAGGAACTTAGTTTTTATTTTTGACCCAAACTATAAAAAACTGAATTTTTATACCAGTAGAAACATCGAAGGAATAAGAGTTTTATGCTAATTCAAAATATATAAGTTTCATCAAGTTTACTCTTAACCATTAAAAGTTACGCGCCTGAGAAAATTTGCCTTCTTTGTTTCGACGTCTGAAATCTGCGTTATTTTTTTTTGTAGGTTAGATGGTAAAATACTTGTACGGGTTTAGTCAGTGATTAAAACAATTCATTCATTCATAATCAAACAGTTCGTGGTAACGAACTGTAAGTAAGGAGCAACCCAGCTCAAGTAGTACAAAGGAGTAGAAAAAAAAAATAATAAACCAGCAAAATTCACGGAAAGAAGGCAAATAAACAAGAAAAAAGCTAAAAGAGAAGAGAGAACAATTTTTTGTTTACAAAAATAATATCCAGTCTTTTTTTTTTCGTTCAAATATGACAAAAGTGTGTGCCGAGCCTCTATGATATACAAAATAGCATTAGTATTAAATGTATGGGGAACCTAAAATTCTTGTAATTTGATTTATATTTGAATTCTTTCATTTTCATAATGTTTAAACCCAAAACAATGATGAGACAAAGCCTCTTCATCATCTCAGTCAAAGGTTTACAATTGCTTCTATGAATTCTAAATAAAAAGGAATTCATGTTATGATGACTTATAACAATTTGCATCAATTTACAACTGGGAAAGGTTTTCAAATTTGTAGAAGATCGTTAAAAACTAAAGGATCCAGGAATTAACTGCTTGGAGCAATAGCTCATACTGCTTCATATATATGTTTTTGTGTCACGTTTCATGAATTTCTTTTACGTTGTTTGGAGTAGAAAAGGAACTAACGAATATAGAATTTACTTGAGAATCAGTATAGTATGTATACCCAATGAATTTGCTGCTATTTAAATTTTCTAAGGGTGACCAGCAAACAGGCCTTTCGTTTTTTAGAAATCTGGTGAGAGATCCCTATCGCTCTGAGACCGATAGGAAGTTATCCGGCTAAATTCATTATTGTTTAATTTTTAGCGGATTGAAAGGCTCTGGCAATTAAAACCATAGAAATTCTTTGGACAGAAGCGAGCTTTTCTATATTATTTTTTTTTTCTGTGGTCACACCCATACAGGTTCTGCATACAAATCGGTAGTTTAAATCGCAGCTTGGTACAAATTTCTTAGGCAAATGCTTTGAGACCCCGTTTTTGCAGGTCTTAGCAGTTTTATGAATTTTACCCGGCTGCTAATACTTCATTTTCCATGCGGTCATTCCAAAGTGATTTTCTATCTAAACTTAAGCCAAAGTATTTTACCTGACTTACTGGCATTCTACGATACAAGAACCTAAGATTAATTCGGATAACACTTCTTATACTCGTAAACAGGATGCTGTTAATAATACTACTAACAACGTACCGCAGTGCCAAGCCACCTGAGGTCAATACAGCTACGCATGCGCCTCCTCAATCCCAATCTATTCAAAAGCTCCCTCTTTACACCCTTCCAAGAACTTCCCATTTACCTTAAATCTTTCTTTACGACAGCCTATTTTCCGCTTAGTCTTAGACGGTTGACCGAAAAAGATAATCTTTGGCAACCTGTCATCCGTCATCCGCAGAACGTGCCCTACCCATCTCAACCTTTCTCTCATTATAGCCTAGCCCTAGAAAGCGGGACCGAACCACACTTTTCTTATAGCCTACTGTCTGAATAACGGTCAGTCAGGCGGGTACCCAAAGCAATTTCCGTTGGCAATTTCTCTGGAAAACATCTACCAAATAAATATCTCTCTATGACGTTAGAGATGTGGAGAAGTTGGGGCTAGTTGGCTTCCGGGACTAGTTTCCAGGACCAGAGATGTTTGGTAGCTCATTTGAAAGCTATTGCTCATACCTAAAAGTGCTTTTTATAATTCCATCACCCGTACCTGCCATATGGTAGCAAAAACGGTGCATTTAGTACCACTTCTTGAATGGAAAAGCTTGGAGATATAAAATGGTACCATTGCAATAATTATGAACTAAAACTCTTAACTGGATGCTTCTAAGATCCCTCACGTATGCTCCCCCTCCAACCCCCTTAGTGAGTTTTATAAATCATCTGCTCACCAGCAGACTACTGCAACATTATCAGGGCTAATAGGCGACCACACCATCATAGAGAGATGTTTAATGGCTCATTTAAAAGCTATTGCTCAAAGGCAGCATGGCCAAAACAAGTTAAAGCACTGTTGGATAATGCTGGTTTATTATTGGCATGGAATGAGGGGCAGGGTCCTCTAGGTGAAAATGAAGATTTCCTCGGTAAGTTTGCATCGCGCCTTCGGGACCAAGAGATTCAGGTTTGGCTACAGGGTCTGGAAAAGTCTAGTAGCCTGCATTTTTATAGACAGATTAAAGATGTGTATGGGGAGGAGTTTTATTTGAAGCTGAACCTGCCGGGGAGAACCCTTAAGTATTGGTTGCAGGCGCGGTCAAATTGTATACCACTGCGTAAAGGATACTGGGAGTCTTTTGATGATGATGGCTCGGGGAATAGGCGTGCCTGCCCCCTCTGTGGGGAGTTTGGGGATGGGATGGACCATTTTCTGGGTAGATGCCATAGTTTGGTGAATTTTAGGGATAAATTTTTATAATACCCAATTATAAATGTGTTAGTTGAATAAGGTCTAATAACTATGCTGTAGGTGATGACATGACCTTCCATAGTCCCTGGGAAAAGGGTTGTAACTTATGCAATTATGTTCCAACAAAAACCAATAGATTAAACTGGATTAACCAACCTCGTAGTTTAATTAGTAGAGCGTCAGACTTTGAATCAGAATTTCAAGGGCTCAAGTCCTTATCAGGTGTTGTTTTTTTTCAGTTATGGTTTTTTGCCTTCTATGTGACCCAGTGAAGAACCTGTCTTTGTTAAGGCTGACAACGGTAATTCCCAATGCTGTTTTTCCTACTACGCCAAAAAATTGTGACTAACTGCGAAAAATTCGAACGATTTTGAGTTTGATTTTTTTTTTTTGATAGTTCACTATTTCTGTAAATGTGACACACTTATTTTTTAAACCTGTCAAGAATTTTCATTCAAAAGGGAATGGAAGTCATCCAGCTTCTGGTTTGCAACTACCTTCCTGGTCAATCACTAAATCCATACCGCAACCCTTTACTACCTAGGGGTTGGGGAAGTGTTAACTTGTGGTTCTAGAACCACTCAAAGTTGTATATTAAAAGAAGGATTGCTTATTATTATATTTACCTGTTCAAATTATTTACTTATTTTTACTATTTAATAGACAGGGTGAAACTATTTGCAATGTATAAAAAACAATTTGCATCTATTTTTGTGATATTTTAACGAATGAAAGATCTTAAGCCGAACTAGCCAGCCATGACAAAAAACCAACAAAGAGAAAAATCTCTAAAAAAAACAAACAAACGAGACTGTGGCCAGTGGAGAGAAAAGAAAACAACAGAAACAAAACAACGCAGATATTTCACCTGTATACAAACAAGGCTTCTTCAGCACGAAAGAAACACAATAAGAACAAGATAAAAAAAAAACAAGATAAAACTAAAAACCAATAAAACCACCACCAAAAAAAAAACAACAAAAAAAACAAAAATGTACAAACGGCGCAAACTGATCCACGTAGTGAAAAGATGATAATATAGAGTTACTTCAGTGAGGACACCAGAATAACTGAGGAAAAATAAAAAAAACTGTAAATTACTTTAATTATTCTGTTGCGAAATAATCCTTTTGTTAGCTATTACTGAAGCAAATCGTTTTGGTCTAGCAGGTAAAATAGTCCCCTGGTGATTATCTAAAATATTAACTCCCTTATTGACTGTTGATTCACTCTTTAGAAGGTTTTCATAAATTGGGTCAGTATATAAACTACCCGTATCCCTATTTATGGAAAGGTTAGAACACGTATCTTTTTTAATTTCTGTGGCTTCCCTGGCCCATTGGGTGTATCCCTTATTATTAAAAATAGCCAGGGCTTCATCAAATTTTACAAAATGATCTTGTTGAAGCCAAATATGCTCTGCTAAATCTGAAACAAAAGTTTCTGATGTATTGCTTAACTTCAGGTTTTTTTCTATTGGATTTTAGTGTTGAAAAAACATTTTAACAAAATTTCGGAGAGCTTAACCGATGCGGAACTTCCTACAAGAGCACGGAATTTTATGTACAACAATTAATAAAGTTCATTAAGTTAAACATTGACCAGCACTGAAGAAACTACCTCTTCGCCTCAACGATTAGACACACGTATCAATATAAAATTTAAGAAAACTCATAAATGTTTTTCACCCAAACCCGGTACATATGGTAATGAAATAAAGCTTTTTGATACAACTAAATCTAAAGACTGAGAAACCTCCATAACCCTACTATTATGTTTAACCCTTCTATTTTGATTCACCTCGTAATTGCCCTTATATTGGAAACAATTAC
Source organism: Artemia sp. Qi Xiang Cuo (assembly GCF_049724085.1). Classification (NCBI taxonomy): domain Eukaryota; kingdom Metazoa; phylum Arthropoda; class Branchiopoda; order Anostraca; family Artemiidae; genus Artemia; species Artemia sp. Qi Xiang Cuo. The sequence continues at coordinate 1,799,223 of NC_142795.1, read as the reverse complement.
AAAACCAAATATCCCTCACGCATAGCAGTTCCGAATCCAAGGGATCCTAGGACCCAAGATCGTGAGCCTAATCTGAGAATAACCGAGCAACCCTCCTTTTCACTGACATAGGGTGGGTAGAGAGGGGTCAGGAGGTACAAACAGGGCTCCTTATATGGGCATAGAATACTGACAGGGCTCCTAATATGGGCATAGAGTCATTAGGGAGAATACGTGGCTAATGGGGTCAATGACCTCTTTTTCCAAGTTCGATTTATTTGATGTTTCTATGTGTAATAACTCCGGGGTGAAGGTTGCACATGCGCATTGAATTCTAACGGGAATAATGTTATTGATCTAGGACTCGAGGGGGAAGTGAATTTCCGAGAAATTGATTGCGTAATCGATCGTGAATGTCATGGTGTCCAGAAATAGTATTTGTTGTTGTTGCTCTCGAGTCAAATGTTATGACTTTCCCGGAAACAGTTAGATCGCGTGTTTCCTTCTCAGCCAATCAGTGAGTCGGATACATCCTCCTTCTCAGCCAATCAGAGACCTGCTTACATATGATTTTCCCCGTTACATAACAATTCACCCTTGAGATTTCGTATATAACGGACATGCAATGTGATTCAATTATCAGAAAGTATTTTGACGCTGTGTAAACAACAATGGATAAATTTAACTCTTTAGAAGCATTGACAGCCGCAATTTGTAATGTAAGTACATTTTTATTTTCAAACGAATTTTCCTTGGACATCCTCCAGTATATTCAGCTAAAACGTAAATATATTCCTTTACCCCAAATCCCCCCTCCCCCCCAAACCATACAAAAATCATTATAATCAATGGAAAACATAAAATATATTCTTTTACCCTCAAAACCTAACCCCATCCCCCTTTGTTTTACAACCAAAATTCTCGCAAAAAAGAAATAATTCTCTTTTTGTTAAAGTTTGACTTTTCTCAATTGTAATCTTTTCTCTAACTGAGACATCCATCGCTCTGTTGTTATTAGCTCGCTCTGATTTGACACAAGACTCCAGCGCGAAGCCTAAAATTAGCTGTCACCCTTTCCGGCTTACAAACGCGGTCAACGGAACTATTCTTCCGTCAAATTAAAACACAATGATGCAATAATTAAGCTAAGACCTACACAACCTGTGTGGAAGTAGAGAAACAAGTTATTTTTGAATTAGGGTCTAACAATATCCCCCTCCCTCCCCCATTGTCTTACAACCCCAAATTCTCGCAAAAAGAAATACTTTTTTGATAAATTCCTTCCTTCTATATTTCCAGCTAAATCCCCCCCCTCCCACCATTGTTTTACAATAAAATTCTCGCAAAAAGAAATAATTATCCTTCCTTCTATATTTCCAGCTAAAGTGACCGCTGACTTCTGTCAATTTTTAGTTAAAATGCCGTTCTGTTTTGACACAAGACTCCAGTGCGTGGCTATAATTAGCTATCACCCTTTCCGGCTTACAAACGCGGTCAACGGAAAAATTCTTCCGTCAAATTAAAACACAATGATGCAATAATTAAGCTAAGACCTACACAACCTGTGTGGAAGTAGAGAAACAAGTTATTTTCGAATTAGGGTCTAACAATATCCCCCTCCCTCCCCCAGTTTTTTACAACCCCAAATTCTCGAAAAAAGAAATAATACTCTTTTTATCTATATAATTCTTGGTTTCTCTATTTCTATCTAAAGTGACAACCCTTAGCTATTAATAAACCGTTTCTATTTAAGCCGCCGCTAGCTTGACTTAAACATTTCCGCTATGATTTAAACAGGTGATAATTACTGTCACCCTTTTAAAAGTACATCCGGCCTCATAATCCTTACGTTAGCGGTTTAACCAAAAGGTCTCACAGAAAAAAGGATAATTTTGATCAAATTAACATCATAGCTTCTTCATCGCAAATTTGACTTTTGCTTTACTGAAAAGGGCCCGGGATTTTTAAGAAAAAGAATAAATAACTTTATTATGAGTAAATTTAATAGCATTTGATTCCTGAGTTTAGTATATTTCTAGTAAATTTTAACTTTTGCTTTACTTAACATGGGGGGGGAGGGGCTTCTTTGAGAAACAGAGACACACACACACAGAGACACACACACAGAGACACACACACAGAGACACACACACAGAGATACACACACAGAGACACACACACAGACACACACACACACACACACACAGAGAGAGAAACACACACACACACACACACAGAGACAGACACACACAGAGAGACACACACACAGAGACATACACACAGAGAGACACACACACACAGAGACACATACACACAGAGATACACTCACAGAGACACACACACAGAGACACACAAACAGAGACACACACAAAGAGACACACACACAGAGACACACACACAGAGACACAAACACAGAGACACAAAAACAGAGACACACACACACAGAGACACACACAAAGACCTACACACAGAGACACACACACAGAGACACACACACAGAGACACACACACAGATACACACACACACAGAGACACACACACAGAGAGACACACACACAGACACACACACAGAGACACACACACAGAGACACACACATAGACATACACACACAGACACACACACACACACACACACACACACACACACACAAACACAGAGAGACACACACACAGACACACAAACACACAGACACACACACATAGACACACACACACAGACACACACACAGAGACACACACAGAGAGACACACACACAGAGAGACACAAACACAGACACACCCACACGGAGAGATACTTACAAATACACACACACACAGAGACACACACACAGAGACACACACACAGAGACACACACACAGAAACACAAACAGACAGACACACAAACAGAGACAAGACGAGAAAGAAACAGAAAAACAGACACACACACAGAGACAAAACCAAGCAGACACACACACACAGAGACACACACACAGACACACACACCCACAGACACAGACACAGAGACACCCACACAGAGACACAGACAAAGAGACACAGACACAGAGACACACACACAGAGACACACACACACACAGAGACACACACACACACAGAGACACACACACACAGAGACACACACACACAGACACACACACAGAGAGACACACACACACAGAAACACACACACACTGAGACACACACAGACAAACACACACACACACACACACAGACAGACACACACACACAGAGACACACACACAGAGACACACACACAGAGACACACACACAGACACACATACACACACAGAGACACACACACAGAGACACACACACAGAGACACACACACACAAACACACACACAGAGAGAGAGACAGAGAGACACACACACACAGAGACACACACACAGAGACACACACACAGAGACACACACACAGAGACACAGACACAGAGACACACACACAGATACAGAGACACAGACAAAGAGACACACACACACAGAGACACACACACAGAGACACACACGCAGAGACACACACAGAGACACAGACACAGAGACAACACACACACAGAGACACAGACACAGAGACACACACACACACGGAGACAACACACACAGAGACACACACACAGAGACACACACACAGACACACACACACAGAGACACACAAACACACACACACAGACACACACACAGAGAGACACACACACAGAGACACACACAGACACACACACAGACAGAGACACACACACACACAAACACACAGACACAGACACAGACACACAGACACACAGACACACACGCACACACACAGAGACACACACACAGACACGCACACAGAGACACACACACTAAGACAAACACACAGAGACACACAAACACACACACACAAACACACACACACAAACACACCAACAAACACAGAGACACACACACAGCCAGAGAAAGACAGAGAGACCCACACACACACACAGAAACAGACACAGAGACACAGACACAGAGACACACACACAGAGACACACACACAGAGACACACACACAGAGACACACACACAGAGACAGAGACACACACACAGACAGACACACAGAGACACACACTCAGAGACACACACACAGAGACACACATACAGAGACTCACATACACAGACACTCTCCCAGAGACTCTCAGACAGAGACACAGAGAGACAGACACACAGAGACACACACACAGAGACACACAGAGACACAAACACAGACACACACACACAGAGACAAAAACACAGAGACACACACACAGAGACACACACACAGAGACACACACACAGAAACACACACACAGACACACACACACACACACACAAACACACACACACACCCACACAGAGAGACACACAAACAGAGACACAGACACAGAGACACACACACACAGAGAGACAGACACAGACACACACACACAGAGACACACACACAGAGACACAGACACAGACACACTCACACACACACACAGAGACAGAGACACACACACAGAGAGACACACACACAGAGACACACACACAGAGACACACACGCAGAGACACACACAGAGACACAGACACAGAGACACATACACAGAGACACAGACACAGAGACACACACACTGAGACACACACACAGAGACACACACACAGAGACACACACACAGAGACACACACACAGAGACAAACACACACAGACACACACAGAGACACACACAGAGACACATACACAGAGAAACACACACAGAGACACACACACAGAGACACACACAGAGAGACACAGACAGAGACACACACACAGAGACACAGACACACACACACAAAGACACACAGAGACACGCACACACAGACACACACACACAGACACACACACAGAGACACACACACACACAGACACACACACACAGACACACACACAGAGACACAGACACAGAGACACACATACAGAGACAAACACACACACACACACACAGACACACACACACAGAGACACACACACAGAGACACACACACAGAGACACACACACAGAGAAACACACACAGAGACACACACACAGAGACACACACACACAGGCACACACACACAGAGACACACACTCAGAGACACACACACAGAGACACACACACAGAGACACACATACAGAGACACACACACAGAGACACACACACAGAGACACACACAGACACACACACACACAGACACACACAGACAGACACACACACAGACACACACACACACACACACACACACAGAGACAAACAAAGAGAGAGACAAAAACAGACACACACACACAGAGACACACACACGGAGACACACACACAGAGAGACAGACACAGAGACACACACACACAGAGACACACACACAGAGACACAGACAGAGAGACACACACACACAGAAACACACAGAGAGAAACACACACAGAGACACACACACAGAGACACAGACACAGAGACAAACACACAGAGACACACACACAGAGACACAAACACAGAGACACACCCACAGAGACACACACACAGAGACACACATGTTCCTTTAGTACCTACGCAATTAGGCTTAAATGAAGATATTTATGCAGAGTTTCAACTAGCTATGGCTAAGTTTGCTAAAGACAAGCTATTTTCTTGTGAAAACACACAAAATCAGAAAAAATGTTCAATGTTCCTTTAGTACCTACACAATTAGGCTAAAATGAAGATATTTATGCAGAGTTTCAACTAACTATGGCTAAGTTTACTAAAGACAAGCTATTTTCTTGCAAAAACACACAAAATCAGAAAAAATGTTCAATGTTCCTTTAGTACCTACGCAATTAGGCTTAAATGAAGATATTTATGCAGAGTGTTAACGATCAATGTCTCAGTTTGCTAAACACAAGATTATTTCTTGTGAAAACACACAAAAACAGAAAAAATGATCAATGTTACTTTAGTACCTACACAATTAGGCTAAAATGAATATATCTATGTACATTTTCAACTATATATGTATTAGTTTACTAGAAACAAGCTATTTTCTTGCGAAAACACACAAAATCAGAAAAAATGATCAATGTTCCTTTAGTACCTACGCAATTAGACTAAAAATGAAGATATCTATGCAGAGTTTCAACTAACTATGGCTAAGTTTGCTAAAGACAAGCTATTTTCTTGTGAAAACACACAAAATCAGAAAAAATGATCAATGTTCCTTTAGTACCTACGCAATTAGACTAAAAATGAAGATATTTATGCAGAGTTTCAACTAGCTATGGCTAAGTTTGCTAAAGACAAGCTATTTCCTTGTGAAAACACACAAAATCAGAAAAAATGATCAATATTCCTTTAGTATCTACGCAATTAGACTAAAAATGAAGATATCTATGCAGAGTTTCAACTAGCTATGGCTAAGTTTGCTAAAGACAAGCTATTTTCTTGCGAAAACACACAAAATCAGAAAAAATGTTCAATGTTCCTTTAGTACCTACACAATTAGACTAAAAATGAAGATATTTATGTCGAGTTTCAACTAGCAATGGCTAAGTTTGCTAAAGACAAGCTATTTTCTTGCGAAAACACACAAAATCAGAAAAAATGATCAATGTTCCTTTAGTACCTACTCAATTAGACTAAAAATGAAGATATTTATGCAGAGTTTCAACTAGCTATGGCTAAGTTTTCTAAAGACAAGCTATTTTCTTGCGAAAACACACAAAATCAGAAAAAATGTTCAATGTTCCTTTAGTACCTACACAATTAGACTAAAAATGAAGATATTTATGCAGAGTTTCAACTAGCTATGGATAAGTTTACTAAAGACAAGCTATTTTCTTGCGAAAACACACAAAATCAGAAAAAATGTTTAATGTTCCTTTAGTACCTACACAATTAGGCTTAAAGGAAGTTATATATGCAGAGTTTCAACTAGCTATGGCTAAGTTTGCTAAAGACAAGCTATTTTCTTGCGAAAACACACAAAATCAGAAAAAAATGTTCAATGTTCCTCTAGTACCTACGCAATTAGGCTGAAATGAAGATATATATGCTGAGTTTCAACTAGCTATGGCTAAGTTTGCTAAAGACAAGCTATTTTCTTGCGAAAACACACAAAATCAGAAAAAATATTGTTAGGTTAGATTAAGTTAGATTAGGTTAGGTTAGCCTACGTACGCGCGCATATAGGTTAGGTTAGGTTGGATTAAGTTAGGTTAGGTTAAGGTTAGGTTAGATTAAGTTAGGTTAGGTTAAGTTAGGTTAGGATAGGTTAGATTAAGTTAGGTTAGGCTAAGTTAGGTTAGGCTAGGTTAGCCTACGTACGCGCGCGTCCGTAGGCTAACCTAGCCTAACCTAACTTAGCCTAACTTAATCTAACCTATCCTAACCTAACTTAACCTAACCAAACTTAAACTAACCTAACCTAACCTAACCTAACTTAATCCAACCTAACCTAACCTATATGCGCGCGTACGTAGGCTAACCTAACCTAATCTAACCTAATCTAACCTAACAATATTATTTCTGATTTTGTGTGTTTTCGCAAGAAAATAGCTTGTCTTTAGCAAACTTAGCCATAGCTAGTTGAAACTCTGCATAAATATCTTCATTTCAGCCTAATTGCGTAGGTACTAGAGGAACATTTAAAATTTTTTTTTCTGATTTTGTGTGTTTTCGCAAGAAAATAGCTTGTCTTTAGCAAACTTAGCCATAGCTAGTTGAAACTCATCAAAAAGAACTTTCTATAAGCCTACGTGTGGAGGTACTAAGGGAATGGTGATAATTTTTTTCTGAGTTTGTGTTTTTTCGCAAGAAAATAGATTGTTTACAGTAAGCTGAGCCATAGCCAGTTGAAACTTTGAATAGATATCTTCCTTTTTATTCAAATTGCTTGGGTAATCATGTAACATAGATAATTTTTTATTATTTTTTGTGTATTAACATGAAAATAGCTTGTCTATAGAAAACTTAGCCATAGCTAGTTGAAACTCGGCATAAATATCTTCATTTTTATTCTAATTGCGTAGGTACTAAAGGAACATTGATAATTTTTTCTGATTTTGTGTGTTTTCACAAGAAAATAGCTTGTCTTTAGCAAACTTAGCCATAGCTAGTTGAAACTCTGCATAAATATCTTCATTTTTAGTCTAATTGTGTAGGTACTAAAGGAACATTGAACATTTTTTTTGTTTTTGTGTGTTTTCGCAAGAAAATAGCTTGTCTTTAGCAAACTTAGCCATAGATGGTTGAAACTCTGCATAAATATCTTCATTTTTAGTCTAATTGCGTAGATACTAAAGGAACATTTATCAATTTTTTCTGATTTTGTGTGTTTTCACAAGGAAATAGCTTGTCTTTAGCAAACTTAGCCATAGCTAGTTGAAACTCTGAATAAATATCTTCATTTTTAGTCTAATTGCGTATGTACTAAAGGAAAGTTGATCATTTTTTCTGATTTTGTGTGTTTTCACAAGAAAATAGCTTGTCTTTAGCAAACTCAGCCATAGCTAGTTGAAACTCTGCATAGATATCTTCATTTTTAGTCTAATTGCGTAGGTACTAAAGGAACATTGATCATTTTTTCTGATTTTGTGTGTTTTCACAAGAAAATAGCTTGTCTTTAGCAAACTTAGCCATAGCTAGTTGAAACTCTACATAAATATCTTCATTTTTAGTCTAATTGTGTAGGTACTAAAGGAACATTGATCATTTTTCTGATTTTGTGTGTTTTCGCAAGAAAATAGCTTGTCTTTAGCAAACTTAGCCATTGCTAGTTGAAACTCTGCATAAATATCTTCATTTAAGCCTAATTGCGTAGGTACTAAAGGAACATTGAACATTTTTCTGATTTTGTGTGTTTTCGCAAGAAAATAGCGTGTCTTTAGTAAACTTAGCCATAGTTAGTTGAAACTCTGCATAAATATCTTCATTTTTAGTCTAATTGTGTAGGTACTAAAGGAACATTGAACATTTTTTCTGATTTTGTGTGTTTTCACAAGAAAATAGCTTGTCTTTAGCAAACTTAGCCATAGCTAGTTGAAACTCTGCATAAATATCTTCATTTAAGCCTAATTGCGTAGGTACTAAAGGAACAGGTGTGTCTGTGTGTGTGTGTCTCTGTGGGTGTGTCTCTGTGTTTGTGTCTCTGTGTGTGTGTCTCTGTGTGTTTGTCTCTGTGTCTGTGTCTCTGTGTATGTGTCTCTGTGTGTGTGTCTCTCTGTGTGTGTCTCTGTGTGTGTGTCTCTGTGTCTGTGTCTCTGTGTGTGTGTGTCTGTGTCTGTCTCTGTGTGTGTTTCTCTGTGTGTGTGTTTGTCTGTGTGTGTGTCTCTGCGGCTCTGTGTCTGTGTGTGTCTGTGTGAGTCTGGCTCTCTCTGTTTGTGTCTGAGTTTGTGTGGCTCTGTGTGTGTGTCTCTGTGTGTGTGTCTGTGTGAGTCTCTGTGTTAGTATCTCTGTGTGTGTGTCTCTGTATTTGTGCCTCTGTTTATGTGTCTCTTTCAGTGTGTCTCTGATTTAGTGTCTCTTTGTGGGTGTGTCTGAGTGTGTGTGTCTCTCTGTGTGTGTGTCTCTGTGTGTGTCTCGTGTGTGTGTCTCTGTGTGTGTGTCTCTGTGTGTGTGTGTCTTTGTGTGTGTCTCTGTGTGTGTGTCTCTGTGTGTGTGTGTCTCTGTGTGTGTGTCTCTGTGTGTGTGTCTCTGTGTGTGTGTGTCTCTGTGTGTGTGTGTCTCTGTGTGTGTGTCTGTCTGTGTCTCTCTGTGTGTCTCTCTGTGTGTGTGTGTGTGTGTGTGTCTCTCTGTGTGTGTGTCTGTTTGTGTGTGTGTGTGTGTGTTTGTCTGTGTGTGTGTGTCTGTGTGTGTGTGTCTCTGTGTGTGTGTCTCTGTGTGTGTGTCTCTGTGTGTGTGTCTGTGTGTGTCTCTGTGTGTGTGTCTGTGTGTCTCTGTGTGTGTGTCTGTGTGTGTGTGTCAGTCTCTCTGTTTGTGTGTGACTGTGTGTGTCTCTTTCAGTGTGTGTCTCTGTGTTTGTCTGTCTGTGTGTGTCTGTCAGTGTCTGACTCTCTCTTAGTGTGTCTGACTGGCTCTGGCTGTGTCTGTGTGTGTATTTCTGTGTCTGTGTGTGTGTGTCTCTGTGTGTGTGTCTCTGTGTGTGTGTCTCTGTGTGTGTGTGTCTCTGTGTGTGTGTCTCTGTGTGTGTGTGTCTCTGTGTGTGTGTCTCTGTATGTGTGTCTCTGTGTTTGTGTCTCTGTGTCTTTCTCTCTGTGTGTGTGTGTCTGTAGGTGTGTGTGTCTGTTTGTGTCTCTGTGTGTGTGTGTCTGTGTGTCTGTGTCTCTGTGTGTGTGTCTCTGTGTGTGTGTCTCTGTTTTTGTGTCTGTGTGTTTGTGTCTGTGTGTGTGTGTGTCTCTGTGTGTGTGTCTCTGTGTGTGTGTCTCTGTGTGTGTGTGTCTGTGTGTGTGTGTCTGTGTTTGTGTGTCTCTGTGTGTGTGTCTCTGTGTGTGTCTGTCTGTCTGTCTGTGTCTGTGTGTGTGTGTGTCTGTGTGTGTGTGTGTCTCTGTGTGTGTGTGTCTGTGTGTGTGTCTCTGTGTGTGTGTCTCTCTGTGTGTCTCTGTCTGTGTGTGTCTCTGTGTGTGTGTGTCTGTGTGTTTCTCTGTGTGTATGTGGCTCTGTTTGTGTGTGTGTGTGTGTGTGTGTCTCTGTGTGTGTGTCTCTGTGTGTGTGTCTCTGTGTGTGTGTCTCTGTGTGTGTCTCTGCGTGAGTGTGTCTGTCTCTGTTTGTGGGTCTCTGTGTGTGTGTCTCTGTTTGTGTGTCTCTGTGTGTGTGTCTCTGTGTGTGTGTCTCTGTGTGTGTGTCTCTGTGTGTGTGTCTCTGGGTGTGTGTCTCTGTGTGTGTGTCTCTGTCTGTCTCTGTGTGTGTGTGTCTCTGTCTGTGTGTCTCTCTCTCTGTGTGTGTGTCTCTGTGTGTGTGTCTGTGTATTTGTGTGTGAGTCTGTGTGTCTGTGTGTTTGTGTCTGTGTGTGTCTCTCTGTGTGTGTGTGTGTGTGTGTGTGTGTGTGTGTGTCTGTGTCTGTGTGTGTCTCTTTGTATCTGTGTGTGTGTGTTTGTGTGTGTGTGTGTGTCTTTGTGTTTGTCTCCGTGTGTGTGTGTCTCTGTGTCTGTGTATCTGTGTGTGTGTCTCTGTGTCTGTATCTCTGTGTGTGTCTCTGTGTGTGTGTGTCTGTGTGTGTCTCTGTGTCTGTGTGTCTCTGTGTCTGTGTCTCTGTGTCTGTGTATCTGTGTGTGTGTCTCTGTGTCTGTGTGTGTGTCTCTGTGTGTGTGTGTGTGTGTGTGTGTCTCTGTGTGTGTGTCTCTCTGTGTGTGTGTCTCTGTGTGTGTGTCTCTCTGTGTGTGTCTCTGTGTGTGTGTCTCTGTGTGTGTCTCTCTGTGTGTGTGTGTGTGTGTGTGTGTTTGTCTTTGTGTGTTTGTCTTTGTGTGTTTGTTTCTGTGTGTGTGTCTGTGTGTGTGTGTGTCTCTGTGTGTGTCTCCGTGTGTGTGTGTTTCTGTGTGTGTGTGTGTCTCTGTGTGTGTGTCTCTGTGTGTGTGTCTCTGTGTGTGTGTGTCTCTGTGTGTGTGTGTGTCTCTGTATGTGTGTCTCTGTGTCTGTGTCTCTTTGTGTGTGTCTCTGTGTGTGTGTCTCTGTGTGTGTGTCTCTGTGTCTGTCTGTGTCTGTGTGTCTGTCTGTGTGTGTGTGTCTCTGGCTGTGTCAGTCTGTGTGTGTGTGTCTGTGTGTGTGTGTGTCTGTGTGTGTCTGTGTGTGTGTGTTTCTGTGTGTGTGTGTGTCTGTGTGTGAGTCTCTGTGTGTGTCTCTCTGTGTGTCTCTCTGTGTGTGTGTCTCTTTGTGTGTGTGTCTCCGTGTGTGTGTCTCTCTGTTTGTGTCTCTGTGTGTGTGTGTCTCTCTGTGTGTGTCTCTGTGTGTGTGTCTCTGTGTGTGTGTCTCTGTGTGTGTGTGTCTCTGTGTGGGTGTCTGTGTTTTTGTGTCTGTGTGTGTGTGTCTCTGTGTGTGTGTCTCTGTGTGTTTGTCTCTGTGTGTGTGTGTCTCTGTGTGTGTGTCTCTGTGTGTGTGTCTCTGTGTGTAGGTCTTTGTGTGTGTCTCTGTGTGTGTGTGTCTCTGTGTGTGTGTGTATCTGTGTGTGTGAATCTGTGTGTGTGTCTCTGTGTGTGTGTCTCTGTGTGTAGGTCTTTGTGTGTGTCTCTGTGTGTGAGTGTCTCTGTGTTTGTGTCTCTGTGTGTGTGTCTCTGTGTGTGTGTCTCTGTGTGTGTGTCTCTGTGTGTGTGTCTCTGTGTTTGTGTCTCTGTGTGTGTGTCTCTGTGTGTGTATCTCTGTGTGTATGTGTCTGTGTGTGTGTGTGTGTCTCTGTGTGTGTGTCTCTGTGTGTGTGTGTCTCTCTGTGTGTGTGTCTCTGTGTGTGTGTCTCTGTGTGTGTGTCTCTGGTGTGTGTGTCTGTGTGTGTGTCTCTGTGTGTGTATCTCTGTGTGTGTGTCTCTGTGTGTGTGTCTCTGTGTGTGTGTCTCTGTGTGTGTGTGTCTCTGTTTCTCAAAGAAGCCCCTCCCCCCCCATTTTAAGTAAAGCAAAAGTTAAAATTTACTAGAAATATACTAAACTCAGGAATCAAATGCTATTCAATTTACGCATAATAAAGTTATTTATTCTTTTTCTTAAAAATCCCGGGCCCATTTCAGTAAAGCAAAAGTCAAATTTGCGATGAAGAAGCTATGATGTTAATTTGATCAAAATTATTCTTTTTTCTGTGAGACCTTTTGGTTAAGCCGCTAACGTAAGGATTATGAGGCCGGATGTACTTTTAAAAGGGTGAGAGTAATTATCACCTGTTTAAATCATAGCGGAAATGTTTAAGTCAAGCTAGCGGCGGCTTAAATAGAAACGGTTTATTAATAGCTAAGGGTTGTCACTTTATATAGAAATAGAGAAAGCAAGAATTATATAGATAAAAAGAGTATTATTTCTTTTTTCGAGAATTTGGGGTTGTACAAAACGGGGGGCGGGAGGGGTATATTGTTAGACCATAATTCGAAAACAAGTTGTTTCTCTACTTCCACACAGGTTGTGTAGGTCTTAGCTTAATTATTGCATCATTGTGTTTTAATTTGACGGAAGAATAGTTCCGTTGACCGCGTTTGTAAGCCGGAAAGGGTGATAGCTAATTATAGCCACGCACTGGAGTCTTGTGTCAAAACAGAACGGCATTTTCACTAAAAATTGACAGGATTCAGCGGTCACTTTAGCTGGAAATATAGAAGGAAGGACAATTATTTCTTTTTGCGAGAATTTGATTGTAAAACAATGGTGGGAGGGGGGGGGGATTTAGCTGGAAATATAGAAGGAAGGAATTTATCAAAAAAGTATTTCTTTTTGCGAGCATTTGGGGTTGTAAGACAATGGGGGAGGGAGGGGGATATTGTTAGACCCTAATTCGAAAATAACTTGTTTCTCTACTTCCAAACAGGTTGTGTAGGTCTTAGCTTAATTATTGCATCATTGTGTTTTAATTTGACGGAAGAATAGTTCCATTGACCGCGTTTGTAAGCCGGAAATGGTGATAGCTAATTTTAGGCCTCGTACCGGAGTCTTGTGTCAAATCAGAGCGAGCTAATAACAACAGAGCGATGGATGTCTCAGTTAGAGAAAAGATTACAATTGAGAAAAGTCAAACTTTAACAAAAAGAGAATTATTTCTTTTTTGCGAGAATTTTGGTTGTAAAACAAAGGGGGATGGGGTTAGGTTTCGAGGGTAAAAGAATATATTTTATGTTTTCCATTGATTATAATGATGTTTGTATGGTTTGGGGGGGGAGGGGGGGATTTGGGGTAAAGGAATATATTTACGTTTTAGCTGAATATACTGGAGGATGTCCAAGGAAAATTCGTTTGAAAATAAAAATGTACTTACATTGCAAATTGCGGCTGTCAATGCTTCTAAAGAGTTAAATTTATCCATTGTTGTTTACACAGCGTCAAAATACTTTCTGATAATTGAATCACATTGCATGTCCGTTATATACGAAATCTCACGGGCGAATTGTTATGTAACGGGGAAAATCATATGTAAGCACGTCTCTGATTGGCTGAGAAGGAGGATGTATCCGACTCGCTGATTGGCTGAGAAGGGGGATCTAACTGTTTCCGGGAAAGTCATAACATTTGGCTCGAGAGCAACAACAACAAATACTATTTCTGGACACCATGACATTCACGAACGATTACGCAATCAAGTTCTCGGACATTCACTTCCCCCTCGAGTCCTAGATCAATAACATTGTTCCCGTTAGAATTCAATGCGCATGTGCAACCTTCGCCCCGGAGTTATTACACATAGAAACATCAAATAAATCGACCTTGGAAAAAGAGGTCATTGACCCCATTAGCCACGTATTCTCCCTAATGACTCTATGCCCATATTAGGAGCCCTGTCAGTATTCTATGCCCATATAAGGAGCCCTGTTTGTACCTCCTGACCCCTCTCTACTAGGGTGGCAAGAATGAAAATTTGAATACCTATCATTGTGCGTTGGTTTTCTGTAAATCGAGAAAAGTAAATGGAGATCCCTTTTAATTAATAAAATATCCAGAAAAGGTTATTTATTATATTCCTCAAACTCAACTGTAAATTTAATATTATTATCAAAACTATTTAAATGCTTACAAAATAGGTCTAAGGAGTCCAATCCATGTTTCCAAACGCACATCACATCATCCATGAACCTACCCCAGAAGCAAGGGGAAATTCTAGATCTGCTTATAGCGGAGGTTTCAATGACATCTATGAATAGATTTGCCAATAAAGGAGAAAGAGAAGCCCCCATAGGTAACCCAAAAATTTGTCTATAAAACTCCCCTCGAAAACCAAAATAAAAAGAAAATTCATTTACCAGAATAATTAGTCTCATAATGACTTCAATATCCAAACTGGCTAACGTCACATCCTGTATTAAATCAAAGTGTTTTTCTAATTTACTTTTTAAAATATCCTCGCACCTTTTTAAATCACAATTTGAATACATGGACACAACATCAAAACAACTCTCCTCCAGCGTGAAATTTCGCAATTTATTAGTAAGATCAGTCGAATTTTTTAAACATGATTTTTGTGTTCAATAAGTTTAGATGCAACTACCATCATCTGAAGCCCTAAGCCTCATTAAATCTGTTTTCTCTTTTCAAAGAATTATGAATTAAGACGTAATCAGCATTTCTTGTAGAATGGCCCGGAACTATCAATTAAATAGGAGAGTATATCGTCATTGGAACGAAGAATAAGTCATAGATGCCATTGAAACCTCCGCTATAAACAGTTTTAGAATCTCCACTTGCTTCTGGGGTAGGTTCATGGATGATGTGGTGTGCGTTTGGAAACATGGATTGGACTCCTTAGACCTATTTTGTAAGCATTTAAATAGTTTTGATAATAATATTAAATTTACAGTTGAGTTTGAGTAATATAATAAATAACCTTTTCTGGATATTTTATTAATCAAAAGGGATCTCCATTTACTTTTCTTGATTTACAGAAAACGAACGCACAATGATAGGTATTTAAATTTTCATTCTTGCCACCCTGTGTCGGTGAATAGGGGGGTTGTAATTTCACTAGTGGATAGAGCGTTTAGAATTTGTTCCCAGGAATTTCTGGATTCGAAATTGTTATACTTGAGGGATATTTTGTTGTGTAATAGTTATCCAATTAAGTTCATTGATAAAATAATTGAAAATAGACGGGTTAAATATAATAGTAGGGTTATGGAGGTTTCTCAGCCTTTAGATTTAGTTGTATCAAAAAGCTTCATTTCATTACCATATGTACCTGGTTTCGGTGAGAAACTTTCACGGGTTTTACGCAAATTTGGTATTGATACATGTTTCCAATGGCTGAGGCCAATGGTTAGTTTTTTAGTTCTGGTAAGGATTTAACTCGGGGAAATTTAGTAAGTGGAGTGTATAAAATTCCGTGTTCTTGTGGGAAGTTCTATATTGGTAGGACACACCAACAATTTGTTGAAAGGTTTATTGAACACCGAAACTCAATAGAAAAAACCCTACAATTAAGCAAGCCTCCAGAAACTTTCGTTTCAGCTTTAGCAGAGCATATTTGGCTTCAACCAGATCATTTTGTAAAATTTGACGAAGCCTTGGCTATTTCTAATGATAAGGGGTACACCCAATGGGACAGGGAATCCACAGAAATTAAAAAACATACGTTTTCTAACCCTTCCATAAAAAGTAATACGTGTAGTTTATATACTGACCCAATTTATACTAACCTTCTAAAGCATGACTCCAAAATCAATAAGGGAGTAAAGATTTTAAATAATAAACAGGGGACTATTTTAAATGTTAGACCAAAACGATTTGCTTCAGTAATAGCTAACAAAACGATTATTTCGCAACTAAATAATTAAAGTAATTTACATTTATTTTTTATTTTTACTCAGTTACTCTGGTGTCCTCAGTGAAGTAACTATATATTAGCATCTTTCCCCTACGTGGATTAATTTGCGCCGATTTTAAATTTTTGTTTTTTTTTTTGTTTTTTTTTTTGGTGGTGGTTTTTTTTGTTTTTATTTTTATTTTTTTTTTTTTTTATCTTGTTCGTCTTTTTTGTATTTTGTTCTTAATAAGCCATTTTTTTATTAAGGCGAAATATCAGCGGTTTTTTTTTTCTGTTGTTTTCTTTTCTCTCCACTGGCCACAGTCTCGTTTTTTTTTTTTTTTTTTAGAGATTTTTCTCTTTGTTGGTTTTTTGTGATATTTTTCTAGTTGTCAGGTTACATTCAAACTTTGTCCTGTTAATTGTTGCTCCTCACCTGTATGTCTAAGGTTTTTTAGTGTTTATCAGGGGGAGGGGTGCTTGGTGAAATATGTTTAAGATACAAAATTTTGCTTAAGTTCCGAAAACCTTGAAAATCCTCTTTGGAAAAATGGTTACTCTTTCCTAAATGTCGAGGTTGTCCACTGTAAAAAATCGTGTATGCCATTTTGTGTAGCATGGATTTCACGGCATCATTTGGAAAAACATCAGAAATTAAACAATAAAAAAAAAGTTTTTCAAATGAAAGTAAGGAGTGATATTAAAACTTAAATCGAACAGAAATTATTCTATATTGTATACTGAAGGTTACTGATATCACAGGTGGTATAAGACCTGGGGCGGATCCAGGATTTTTTTTTGGGATGGGGCGCAAAATAGGTTGATCCAATAAACTTGCGTTAGGAGCAAGTTTAATTAACGCAAACTTGCGTTAATTAAGTAAACAATACTACTTTAGACTACGTTAAGGGAGAGGGGCATGCGCCCCATCGTCCCCCCCTCTGTATCCACCACCGTATAAGACTATGAAAAGCTTCATGAACTAGTTTATTGTCGTCAGCCTAAAAAAATTTTGGTTTCGTAAATCAATATTCTTGTTTTTTATTTGGCTTTTGTATTTTCAGTTAATCGCTAGTTTTCTATAATCCAACAAACATACGGAAATATAATTAGTTGTTTATTTATTCAAGCTTTATTGGTATATATTAGATAGACTGTGAAGCAATAATTTGTGTTTGTTTTGAGTTTTAACTTCGCTCTTTACTTCCCTCAGAAAATTGTTAAAATTAATTTTAAAAAAAGATTAAATATTGTTGCTTTTTAATTTAATCTTTCTCAGACTCCTGCTCTTTTGTCTTAAATTATCACCTTTTATTTCCTTCTTATGAAAGTTATCTATCCTTTTTTCCTGATTAATTTAATTGTGATCATCTTAAGACATCAAACTTCAAAAAGACATCCAAACTTCTGTAACTCCGTCAATAGGATCAGATTTTTATTCCTTGGCTGTAGGAAAGACTCTGCCGTCTACCTTATTAGGCTTGAATATGTCGCTAATAAGACCACTTAAAAATACAAAAATATGTACGTTTACTGCTTTCGATTTGATTTTTTTCGCTTTATGTTTATGCATATATTGTTTTGGCTGCTATGATCTGAATATACAAATATTGTTGATCCCTTCGGATGAACGTCTCAGGGACAGATTCAAGCCTTTATAGTTGCTGAAAGGTAGATAAATTCTAGGTTATTTTTTTGACAATTGTCGATTGTTAAGGAAGTACCTTTTCTCGATAGAATCACCCCTGTTTATCCTCTTATTTTTGTTTCTTCCACTTCACTATTTTTTGTGTATGGAAATAACGTAATATATACAATGTTTCTTTCCCTATGTTACACGCTTTTTGACTTGATTACGAGCCTCAAAAATGTTTCGATTATCATACGCTCGACTATCTACGAATGAAATCCCTCTTACCTTATCAAGAAATAAATGAAAGGGAATTATATTGGTTCTATTGAAAACACCCAAAGAGTCGTGACGACGAATCTTCACAGCGCTAGAAAAGAAAAGTGCTTAGTCTTGTAAATGCCGGAGAAAATGTTACCTCCTTTTTATTGAAGTCCAAAGGCTCTTTTTATTTGCGTAGGCTTGTTTGAATAAAAGCTTGAATGAGTTTATTTACAAGAATTTTTTTTTATACCCCTCGGATCTCACTTTGCACACATGAAGTTTTATTTAATCAGGGCCATATCCAGGATTTTTTTTCGGGGAGTGTTTTACACAAGGATTTTTTTTGTGGGGGGAGGGGGGTTACACACACACACAAAAAAAAAAAAATCAAAAACACATAAAAATTTTTATATCCATTTTGTTACGTTTTGTTACGTTACGTTTTTGCACGATTTTATTCCAAGCGAAAAATTTTTCCTGACTTGAATGTCTTCTTAGTCTTGGTAGTGATTAAATAAAAAAGACAAGTTTTTTCAACTGAAAGTAAGGAGCAACATTAAAACTTAAAACGAACAAAAATGATTACGTATATAAGGGGGTTCACCCCCTAGTCAATGCCTCGCTCTTTATACTAAAGTTCAAATTTTGTTCCAATTCCTTAAGAATGACCTCTGAATCACAAAGACCGTTTAATTAGAATAAATAGCTCTTTTTAAAGTACTAAAAACTTTAGTATAAAGAGCGTGGTATTGACGAGGGGGCGAACCCCCTAATATACGCAATAATTTCTGTTCGTTTTTGGTTTTGAAATTGCTCTTCACTTTCAGTTGAAAAAACTTGTTTTTTATATAATTTCTGATCGTTTTTAAATAATACTGGGAAATTCGGCGCACCCTTCATAGAAAAGTCCCTTTCCTTGCGAAAACTTCCTCCATGGATAGATCCTCCCACGTAACCCCTTCCACCCACCTCCCATAAAAATCCCCCCTGAAAACTTCTGTATGCTTCTCAATACCCAATACTAGGCCTATATGTAAACGATGGGCAAAGCTCATAACTTGCAGCCCTTCTTTCAGGGACTGTGGGGGATTAAGTCATACTCAAAGACATAGTTATTTGATTTTTCGACTATGCTAAACAAAATGGCTATCTCAAAAGTTTGATCGGGTAACTTTGGGAAAAAATGAGCTACGGAGGGGGCCTAGTTGCCCTCCAATTTTTGGTCACTTAAAAAAGGCAACAGAAATTTTAATTTCCGTTGGAATGACCCCTCTCGCAATATTGTAGGACCACTGGGTTGACACCGGTTCGCTCCTTACTTACAGTTCATTACCACGAACCGTTTGACTATTAAGGTTGACTAAATGGTTGAGACCCTTCTTACCTTCTTATCTGTTGTAGGTATCCGTAGCCTTTTATTAAAATGTTTTTAATGCGAAAAAAGGAATGTTGTTGTTGCTCACGATTATTTTTTTTGAAATTTCGATGATATAGTTTTCATTTCAATCTGCGACCATTTTTGTATTCCCCATAATTTCGTTTCTGCAATTAAGCTTTAGCCTACCATTAAGATTAATTGAAATATCAGTTAATTTTCCTGAATCGGCTTCAAATTGCGGTTCTTGCTCACGTGACAGTTTCTTTTCAAAACGGATTTAATTAAAGTTACTAAAGTCTGAAACAGTGTTGGGACTCCTCTTTATTTATTTAATACGGAAAAGCAGAGTCAATTTTTAGGGGCAAATATTGACATCCTGCTTATTTTGACTAGCCAAAAGTAGACAGTTGCTTATTTTTCGTAATCTTGATCACGACTAATTCCAAATTAAGGTTTTTGTGATATTCATTCATGTTATTGAAGTGTGTTTGTATTTATTCAAAATTCAGACAAAATTGTGCAAAATAATCTCTAATTACAATTTTTTTTTTATTTTGGCAAAACCTAAAGTTAATCCAAGCAAAAAACTGATTAGAAATATCAAAATCGATATATCGATTATAGAATATCGAAAGTATATCAATATAGCGTTTAATCAGATTATCGCCCAAGACTAGTCTTCAACTCTTTGCTCGGCTGTGGAATATACGACAACGATAGCATGATCCATGTCCAGCATGATATGTATCATATCTTTTTTTTTTCCAAAAACGAAATGATATATTCAAATTTTTCAAAATTTCATAATAGAGTAAAAACAAAGATTATGCTTTTAGTGAGTATAATTTTTTTCTGAATGATTGAAGTTCTAAGTTATTCGTATAAATTACATCATCAAATAAATTACATGCTCAAATAGCATGACTTTCTTTTGGTGTACCGCGCATATAAGATATCTAAGGTAGTCCTTCAACTAGAGGCGTTCAACTTTGCGAACGATGTCCCAATTATGCCTTGGCTCCCTTACGTCCCATGCAGCAAATATGGGCTTGTTAATCTTTTAGTGTACCAAAGGCAGATAAATCAACTAAAGACATCTTACTTACTCTTTACCTCATCTGAGTTACGCCCTTGTCCATTAGGGTGGGACAATATCTCCTTCGTTTTTTTTCATACTTGACCTGGTTCATCGTAGCTCTTTCTTTCTTGCGCACGGGACCTTGTTTGGGACCTTAAGTCTGAAGGGAACCTCGGATGTGTAACCCTTATCTAAGACCGTTTAGTAAGGGATTACCTGATTTACAAACTTTCACAGTGCGGAAGGCGGTTGATGCTGAGAAAAATTAGATATTTCACCGGAACAATCAAATCAGTAGTGATAGGGGCAATACTCCACCCTTAAGATCAGGATCTAGACCCTTTAGGCCATTTAAAGGCTATGCAATACAGATTTGAAAAGCTATAGAATACAGACGCAAAAGCATAATTTGGGTCATTGACAGGTGTCCGAAAACATGTTCAACCTTCAAAAGTCAATTGACTCTCAAGTACAGAAAAGCGATAATCAGTGTAGTAAGCCAATTAATTAATTTCAAATTAGACTAATAGCATTTACAATATAATTAATTTAAAATAAAAATTCCGAAAAATAAGTTTTCCAGAGAAAAGTAAAGACCATTTTAAACTTCAGCTCAGCAGATACAAATACCTGTTAAAATTCAAACTCAAAACAACCAGAAATTACTATTAAACAATAAATGAAACCCAAAACGAACAGAAATTAAATAAACAATCATAGCAAAAATACATACAACAAGTACTAATATAAATGAATAAATAGATTTTAAAGCGAATAATGCTTAGATTGAATATAAAAATCAAGCTTAAAAAAAAAAAATTCTACTGAAGTATAAATGAACCTTAAAACGAACAGAAATTAAATACACAATCAATGCAAACAAACATACAATAGATTTTAATGTAAATGAATAAATAAACCTTAAAATGAGGGAAACTTAAGTTGAATATGCAAATCAAGCTTGAAACGAACAAAAATCACTACAAACAAGAGTTTGGGCATCGCCTCCTTCACTCACTGTAAAAGTCTAAAACTTACTGCATTATTGGCGTTTTACTGAAAACCAATTTTATTACAAACATTTTCTTTTGTACTTAATATTGGAAATATACATTAAAATTACAGTAAACTTTTGAACATCAAATATTCAGTTTAATTTATTAGTTCTTTCTAATTTTGTTCAAGACGAATATAGTTTCACTACAAACAAGAGTTTGGATATTGCTCACTTCCTTAACTATAAATACAAACCAAAAGGCAACTGCGTCATTGGAGATTAACTGAAAACGAGTTATATTATAAATTTTTCTTTTCCAGTTCTTACAGCAATGAAAATAAAAATAAAATTCCTGTTAAATAAAGTCTTTAAGTGATGGATCTTTCAACTTTGAACTTTGACTTTAATCAATATAAACACACAAATAAAACACA
This sequence comes from Artemia sp. Qi Xiang Cuo, assembly GCF_049724085.1. Lineage (NCBI taxonomy): Eukaryota > Metazoa > Arthropoda > Branchiopoda > Anostraca > Artemiidae > Artemia > Artemia sp. Qi Xiang Cuo. Next base: position 1,777,109 of record NC_142795.1, on the reverse strand, counting down.
ACTCCAGGGACTGATCAATGATCCCTAGGGCCTAAATTTAGTCCAAGGAGAACTCTAATATTCATAAAAATACTATCACTAATTATTGAAATACAACAAATTGACAAACAAACAAACTTTGAAAAAGAAGAAAAAAGAAGAAAAAAGACTGATCAATGATCTCTAGGGCCTAAGTGTAATCCCTGGAGAACTCGAATATTCATACAAATACTTTTACTAATTATTGACAAGCAAACAAACTTTGAAAAAAAAAAGCACTGTACACTACATAAAAAAGAGATTCCTCCTAAAAACTATTTATTTGTACTAGTAGAAAGAAGATGTTTCTTATAATTATATTCAAGTGATGGAAATGCAATTGAATCTTTTATTTCCAGCGGAATACTGTTCCAAAATTTTGCTACAACGTATTTGATAGAAAAAGCTGCTCTTTGCGTGTGACAAATATCCGGGACAAGAGAAAAATGTGTAGATGACGACGTTGGATAAGCTTGATAATATGACGATAAATGAAAAAGGACAAGTTGTGTTAGTCCTGGGGGTGCTAGATTATTCAAGTATTTATACATGAAAACAGCAGTTTGGAGCTGACAAATTTGTCTCACTGTTAGCAACTGATATTTAAGAAAAGCTTCTTTATCATCAAGTCTATTAAAATAAATCGACTTTACAGCTCTATTTTGTAAGATTTGAATTCTCTTTAAATTATAACAAAAAGAATTAGCCCAAACGTAACAACTATAATGCATATAAGGATAAACAAGAGTAAAATAAAGGGTTCGCAAAACTTTTTGCTTAAGGACATTTTTAAGTCTATACAAAATCCCAGCTCCTCTTGCAATTTTTATAGATATTCAATTTAATTGTTCATTCCATGACAATAATTCATCAATAATTACCCCTAAATATTTAAATTTTGAAACCATACATTAAATATCCATCAGCTGTTAAAGATAGTTTGGTGTATACCTATGAAATAAAAAAAAAATCATATAAACTGTTTTTTTAATATTAATCAATAAAGGGATGCTCCTCGTATATTCTGTTAGATTATTCAACTCGCTCTCAGTAATTTTAAAAAGGGTTTCAACACTTAAAGCTCGGAATAATAAAACTGTATCATCTGCGAATGATATTGTCAAACAATCTTTCATATCATTTCCTATATCCGCGGTATAAATGAGGTAAAGGAGTGGCCCTAAAATCGACCCCTGTGGAATCCCTGGGAAAAATTAATATCATTATACAATATATATTCAATTCGTTGTTATTTATACTTTCCAAGACTGTTTAAGACGCATATAGTTTTCAGTAAATAGCCAATGACGCAGTAGGTTTTAGACTTTTACAGTGAGAGAAGGAAGCGATATCCAAACTCTTGTTTGTAGTGTTTTTTGTTCGTTTCAAGCTTGATTTGCTTATTTAATTTAAGTTCCACTCATTTTAAGATTTGTTTATCCTTTACATTAATATCTATTGTATGTTTGTTTGCATTGATTGTTTATTTAATTGCTGTTCGTTTTAAGTTTCATTTATACTTCAATAGCAAAATATTTTTTTTTTCGTTTTAAGCTTGATTTTCATATTCAATCTAAACATTACTCGCTTTAAGATCTATTTATTCATTTATATTATTACTTGTTGTATGTGCTTTTTCTATGGTTGTTTATTTAATTTCCTTTCGTTTTTGGGTTTCATTTATTCTTTAATAGTAATTTCTGGTCGTTTTGAGTTTGAATTTTAACAAGTATTTGTATTTGCTAAGTTTAAAATGGGTTTTACTTTTGTTTGAACAAAATTATTTTTCGGATTTTTCTTTAATTAATGTTTGTTCGTTTTTGATTGCAAAAAGTTTCAAGTTTTTAGAAATTCCTTATTTCAAAATCAAACTTTTAAAAAAGAATCAAATGTTCATCAAAGTATCAAAACTGGTATCAAAGTAAAAATATCAAAGTGAAAAAATGGGTTTGTGTCAACCTCCGAGTTTTTATTGTGTGATGTTTGAACTATTTTTAATAAAACAACCAACTCAAAATTTTTATCGGATGGGTTTGGAGAAAAGGGGCATGGAGGGGGTTGGAGGGGGGGGCTAATTGCCCTTCGGTCTCTTTTGACTTTTTAAAAGTGATCTAGAACTTTCTATTTTCAATCAAATGAGCCCTGTCTGAAGTTTATACAAGCATCCCTTCTATAAGAACCATATATACCCCCAGAGTATAACTTACAACGCCTGTTCCTGGGCCCTGGCGGGTTGTGTTGACCCCGGAGTTTTAATATCTGATGTTTGAACTATTTTTAACAAAATGGTCACCTCAAATTTTTATCGGATGGGTTTATCCATCCGATAAACCCAAATGCGTGGAGGGCAGAGGGGCTAGATACCCTCCGATGTTTTTTTACTCTGAGAAAACAAACTACAGCTTTTAATTTCCATTCAAATGAGCCCTCTCTGAAATTTATACGAGCATTCCTATCATAAAAACCATATGCGGCCCCAGGATATGGCTTACAGTGCCTACCCCCCAGGCCCTGGAAGTTCTGTCGACACTGGAGTTTATGTTATCTGACCTTTGAACCATTTAAAAAAAATGGCAACATCAAAGTAAAAAAATGGGTTTGTGTCAACCTCCGAGTTTTTATTGTCTGATGTTTGAACTATTTTTAATAAAACAACCAACTCAAAATTTTTATCGGATGGGTTTGGGGAAAAGGGGCGTGTGGGGGGGGGGGGGGCGGTGGGCTAATTTCCCTTCGGTCTCTTTTGACTTTTTAAAAGGGAACAAGAACTTTCTATTTTCAATAAAATGAGCCCTCTCCGAAGTTTTAATAGCATCCTTTCTATAAGAACCATATATACCCCCAGAGTATAACTTACAAAGCCTGTTCCTGGGCCCTGGCGGGTTCTGTCGACCCCGGAGTTTAATATCTGATGGTTGAAATATTTTTAACAAAATAATCACCTCAAATTTTTATCGGATGGGTTTATCCATCCGATAAACCCAAATGCGTGGAGGGCAGAGGGGCTAGATACCCTCCGATGTTTTTTTACTCTGAGAAAACAAACTAAAGCTTTTAATTTCCATTCAAATGAGCCCACTCTGAAGTTTATACGAACATTCCTTTCATAAAAACCATATACGGCCCCAGGATATGGCTTACAGTGCCTACCCCCCGGGCCCTGGAAGTTTTGTCGACACCGGAGTTTCTGTTATCTGACCTTTGAACCATTTAAAAAAAAATGGCTATCTCAAAATTTGTATTGGATAGGTTTGGGAAAACAAAGGTGTGTGTGTGGGGGGCTAGTTGCCCTTGGATATCTTTTGAATCTTAAAAAGTGAACTATAACTTTCAATTTCCAATCAAATGAGCCATCTCAGAAGTTGTTGCGAGCATTGCTTTCATAAGAACCATTTACGGCCCCAGGTCAACACTTACAACACCTACTCCCCGGGCTGTGGGGGTTGTGTTGACACCGGAGTTTTTTATTTAGTTTTTCAACAATTTTCAAAAACTGGCTATCTCAAAATTTGTAGCGGATGGGTTTGGAAAAAAGGGGGCATGGAGGAGGCTTGTTGCCCTTAAATCTTTTGACTCTTAAAAATTGAGCTAGAACTTTTAATTTCCAATCAAATTAGCCCTTAATGAAGTTTACGAGCATCCCTTTCAGAAGAACCATACCTGCCTTTAGGGCATAGCTTAGAACACCTTCTCTCGGGCCCTGGGGGGTTATTTTGACACCGGAGTTTTTCTTATCCGACCTTTGAACTCTTTTTAACAAAATGTCTATCTCAAAATTTCCATCAGATGGGTTTTTATAAAGAAGGCATGGGGGGGGGGGTATTTGATGCTGGTCCTAAAATGCTCCTGTTTCTCCTCACTCTGTTCTCCACAATTTGGAAAACGGAGATAATTCCTGAAGATTGATGGAAAGGTGTCATCGTCCCCTTATGGAAAAGGAAAGGCTCTAGAAAGGACTGTTCAAACTACCGTGGAATATATCTTCTGTCAGTCCCAGGAAAACTTTTCAATTGTCCTGCTGGATCGTTGTCGGAATATAGTTCGTGCGATTCGGTGACCTGAACAAACTTCTTTTATGTCGGACCGTTTCCTCATCGAGCAGATTTTCACAATTAGGCGGATAATAGAAAACTCACGGAGTTCCGCCAGAAGACTTTTTTCGTCTTCGTTGACTTCCGTGCTGCGTTTGACTCAGTGGACAGAGAGGCACTTTGGAAGATTTTAGCATCGAGTCGCCTCCCCTAGAAATACTGCAGACTCTTAGGAGTTTTACACCATGGCACACAGAGCTGTGTTCAAGTCAATGGCCTGCGCAGCCTATTCTTCTGAATCACGACAGGGGTGCGTCAAGGATGTGCAGTAGCCCCAGAGCCTTTCAATTTCATCATACACCCCGTTATGACAAAGAAGACTTCACGTCTCAACTTTTGACTCAAGTTTGGATATCACGTCATCTCAGATGCTGATTTTGCTTACGACCTGACAATCCTAATGGACTCCATGGATACGCTGCTGGAAGCGCTTCAAATATTACGAAAAGAGGCCATAATTGTTGTGCCTGTGTGTCTATTTTTGTATCTATGTCTGTGTATCTTTGTCTTTTTCTGTCTGTCCGTGTGTTTGCGTGTCCTTCTGTTTGTCTTTGTATCTTTTTGTTTGTCTGTTCGTGTGTCTGTATGTCTTTATTCTCTCTGACAGTGTGCTTGTGTTTCTGTCTGTCCTTTTGTCCGTCAATCAGTGTTGCCACTACGAATTTCGAAAACCTGTGAAAAAATGCCAAAAAACCTGTGAAATTCGTCATAAATCCTGTGACCACTTTTAGAGCGTGTTCAGGCATTCTTACATTATTACTACAGTTTACATTTGTTACTCTGAAGTAGCAGCACCAGAATGCTACTAGCAAAGATACTTAAACCTGGGAAAACCTGCCTCTGGTCCGAAAACACGTCATGGAAAATCGAAAGGCAGGCTACAAGGCCGTATCCAGGGGGAGGGAGGGTTACCCGGTTCGACCCCCCCCCCCCGAAATTTTTGACCGTGTCGAAAATAAGTTGAAAATTAGTAAAACCTAGGCAAAAATAAGTAAAATTAGTCGAAAACTGAGTCAAAAATTAGTACCCCCCCCCCCGAAAAAGTCAAAAATTAGTAAACCCCCCCCCCCCCCCGAATAAAATCCTGGATCTGCCCTTGGCATGCTACCTAGCGGTCTATTTCCTGTATGAGTTCTACAGGTGTTTCCAGCTTTGACATTAACGCTACACACAAACTACATACAGTGCTTTTCAAGTTCATAAGATAACAGAAAGATATCGTCATGAGAGTGTCAGAAGAGCGACATTTTATATAAATACCGCTACCTATTTTAGTCGGAAACTAAAGGACTAATCATCGAGACTCATTTTCACTTTGATAATTGCATGAGTTATGCGAAAAAGATGCAAGTCCTTGATCTTCGGTAGCTATTAAGGACCTATCTGGGTGTGACAAGCTCCGAATGGCTGCAATAACGAAATGTCTATTTTGACCTACGATAACCTACAGTCTTAAACTTGAAAATAAAATTGTTCAATCTGCATGGAAAAACGTATGATCACCTCTGCACGGTTTTCCGCATAATGTAATTGCATCTTAAGTTCAGACACATAGGATTTTCCTTAAAGACCATTTGCAAACCTGACAGAAATCCCAATTCCCAGACTAAAAATCTATTCGCAATACCAGACAGGAACTATCAATTTTTTGGCTCGCGCATTTTCTATCATACTCTTAAAGTTTCGCCCCAGAGTGCAACTTATGATGTAAGGATATAGAATGGCAAATTACGTTGCTTAGATAGAGGTTCGCAAAATATTGGAAGGTAAAATAAAAAGATTTACTTTGTTGCAAAACAACTTTGTTAAGTTCAGTCTTCAGTAACAGATTCCTCCGTCAGATTCCGGGATCTAGAACAAAAGACGTCGGTCACATTAACCACTCAGCCAACTGGTTAGTCAAGTGGTTAAAATTGTTTAACGACTCCTCTATCTTGCCGTTTTCTGAAAATTTAGAGGTAGCCCTGAGCTACTTAAGGCAATTGTAGGGCTGAATTATCTAGCGAAAAAGGTTTCACTGTAATATGTTTAATTTAAGTTAAAATCATGCAGTGTTCCTAAATTTTGAGCATTTCCAAACCTGACGGACCAGAAATCTGCTTTAAAGAATTTTATTTAACTAACACAAAACAAAACTTCTTGTAGAAGTAAAATAAGTTGGTAGATCATAAAAACAGAAAAGGGGCATTCGCACGGTAATTTTGCCGACGTCTAATGCAATCACTAGACATCAAACTTGGTGGCCCACATACAGCTCTATACAACTTAGATCATGATATTACAGTCTTCAAACGGGCAACAGGGGAATGAATTTCACGTTCTCACAAATCATATTTTCAAAGCACTCCACCTATTTTCTTAGAAACCACGCTAAATTTTGATGATCCGAGTAGAATTTCTGGCAACTTCGAATCTAAAGCAATAGATACTGAAAATTAGCCAGCCACGTTCGTCTTGGACACAAGGTTTAAACTAGACCACTTGCATATGATTCTCAAGTGAATACTGCGACGTTTTCCAATGAAGAAAAGAAAAACAATTATCACCGCTACGGTTCTTCAGGTCTTGGCAAACGAAATTGGCATAAAAACACAAAAATTTGATTGGTTTATATAATGATATTATATAAACCAACAACTGACAACAATTGATAAGTCACAACTGATCCGACACATAATTGGTTGATTTGATTGGTTGATATAATGATATTGGCTGATGAGTCACAACTGATCTGAGTCATGGTATTATAAATTCCACCTGTAGCTTAAACCCTGCAAAAGAGACAGATACTATCAACAGTTACCTAAATGCTAGGTTCAGATGTATAAAACTTTCCTTGAAGGTTGAAAGGAAATCTTTAGAGGCTGAAAGGGAAATATGTTTGAATGTAAAGATATATTTTTCTCTAATTTCTATTGTGATTCCTAAAGCAAGAATTTTGAAAACCTAAACACGTCCTTAGGTAATGTTGATTCTGGACCAAAACAATTAAATCCACTTACGCTGCATTTTTTAGGTCTGTTCTAGTTACCTGGCTTTTCTCAGTTATTTCCCTAATAATAATAATAATAATAATAATGTACTTATAAACCATGTCATACACAAAGTTGTGAGTAAGACAAGGAAAAAAAGAGAAAAAATGAAGTAAAATACACTGCAATGAAACTAACCGAACAGACTGACCGAAGGATGATGATGCAAAAAACGACAAAAAGATGAATCTGAAAGCCTTCCTTGCAGCACAGCCAACTTCGCTGTAAAATTGAGAACTTCAAACTTACGAATTATTTACCACTACTATGCCAAGGGGGGGGGGATAAAGTAGAATTTACAATATCTGCAATAAAAAAACCAGATATGTTTAAAAAAAAACCGGATATGTTTAACGTCGTTCTTCTTTAAAAGGGGAAAGACCAGAAAGGTAAAGGACAGAATGATAATAAAAAGTAGAATATAGCCTACCCAGTACTCGTCTGTTATACTTCCCTCGATTGGCAGCAAGCTTAGAAAAAACAATTTGAATTTCCTTTTTAACATCACGAACAGTGTATTGGCGAAGGCTAGAAATTGATTTAGTAACAGTGATACCCAACCATCGAAAACAGGAACAGAGGGTATAGAAAAACCACGAAGAACTAAGGGAACATTATACAGGAAGTTCAACCATTTAAACCTGGAATCTTACAATTATTAACATTAATAAAAACGGTCATTTTAGAAAATAAAGCTAAAACCTTCTGAATAATTAGTAACCTGACAACTATTTAATAATCACCTTGCAATCTGATTATACTTTAATGAATATCACGTTTTTTCTTTCGTTTTTGAGAATTACAACAAATTTACAAGATCGAGTTAAAAAAAAAAAAAAAAAAACTTGAAATACTCTCGCGCTTTAATGAAAAGCTATTGGAATCCTTTAACTCCTTAAAGTACATCTTCAAACCTCACTTCTGATCAAATTATATCTTTATTTAATATGTTCTTGAAGCTCATTCCAACATTTTCACCTAGTATATAGCGTAAGATAAGTCATTTGTTTATTTGTATTGATCAGTACAATTTACCATTCGTATCTTCACGATTTAATGAGAATAGACAGTTGTTCCCTTCGAAAGGAGAAAAAGGATGAATTACTGTTAGTACGAGTACACATTACGAGCTGGACCTATCCATTGGAGCAGGAATGCATAGAAGCTACGAAATACTCACCCCGTCAAAGTCAGTAGTCTATTCAGTGTCGGAGTATGAGCTGTCAGGTTCAGCAAAACAAGGATCTTCTTTATTAAAACCTGCTTTTCTCCATTTGATAGCTTTATCAGGTAAATAACTTGGAATAGTCCAGGGAGTGGCTTTACTAACTAGTTGTTTGGTCATCATCAATGCACAAACTTTCCCGGTGTTCAGCTTGCTGCGTAGCATAGTTTTTATATGCGACAGGAAATAGTACTGTCGCTTTGAAGCAGTGCTGGTATGGGGAAGACAACAAAGGTGCAACATAAATGTTAAAAGATCAGCAAACTTTTTGTCACCAATACCGTTCTTTAGATGCAAAATGCTCTTCGAGAAACCAGATGGTTGGTCGACCAGATCTTGACCAGGATCAGCTCGGCTCAACCTGAGCTCTTGCAGCTGACGGTCAATGCTTTCTCTCTTGCGTTCTACAATCGTTGCATCGCTTCCCAGAAAGCGTAGAAAAGCGCACAAGAATGCAAATAATGAACACCTCGTCAAATCCTAGGGCAGCGCAGGGATCCAAAATATTAAGATCGGACAAAATTGGATCTTCCCAGCTTATTTTTCGCCTCATCTGCTTTCGGATGCTCAGACAGTTGACCTTAAAGGCTCTGAGCGAGTCCTCGGCCATCCTTGATCCGCGTTCCTCCAGGTAACATTCGGTATTGGTGCCTAATTTCATGTCATCCGGTTCAAGATAGTTCGCGGGAACCAGATCTATGGAGAAAGGTGATTTCGCTACCAGTATCAGGCGTTTTCTTATGAACATTTGGAATAATATTGCGTACGTCGTAATGAAGCTGCTCACCAGTCTACGGATTCTTGTGTCACTGCTCTGAATGTCAGTTTTTAGGGACTTGGTAATCCCAAGAGCGTGGGCAAGAAAATAGAGAGAAGCCTTCGTGACGGGATTGTTTAAAGCGTTGTATATTTTGAGTGCCTTCTCCTTCCTCACCTTGCCTGCAGTGCCCTCGCGTAACGCGTGACCAACGTAAAACAATAACAAGGCATTCCAGGTTTCTAACAGCCGTCTGATGGGTGCTTCAAAGCTGAGCCATGTCGGAGAAACCACCGATAGCAACTGTTTCACTTCAATTTTAGCGGACTTCTGGTGGTCATGAAATTCTCCAATCCTCTTTGGACTATGGATAATTTTGTTTTTTTTATCATTCAAAAAAGACCCTAACCAATCTGGCATGTTCTTATATAATGGTTCAACAGCAGATTAAAAAACTTAAAATCTAAAAACAGACAGACAATTTTTGCTAATTGGTTTATACAGGGAAAAAATTCAACACTATAAAAGCATTTTCACTCCGACCTATCGTCTTTTTCAATTCAATTCAAAATGATTGTTTCAAAATGGCCATGGCTGTCATTTGTGATTAATGTGATAAAGCTTTAGAGTTATGTTACATATATGTCGTCTCAAAATTACTAAAAATAATTAGAAAATGTGAGCTATTCAAAATTCAACTTTTAGCAGAATATTAGGTCATATTAGGAGCCTTTAGCACAAAAACCTGACTCTACCATTTAGCGGCATAAACAAGAACAAAATAAGTCGTCTCAAAATCACTAAAAATAATTAGAAAATTTGAGCTCTACAAAATTCAATTTTTAGCAGAATATTAGGTCATATTAGGAGCCTTTAGCACAAAAACCTGCGAGCTTCTACCATTCAGCGGCAAAAACCTGTGAACCTGTGACCATCAAAAAAACCTGTGAAGTTTCACAGGAAACCTGTGACTACGGCAACACAGCCGTCAGTCCACGTGTCTCTGTTTTTTTTTCCATCAGTAGGTGTGTTAATGTATCTTTTTCCGTCTGTCTGTGTGTCTTTTTGTATGACTGTTTGTGTGTCTGTATGTCTTTTTGTCCGCCTGTCTCTGTGTCTGGATGTGTCTTTTTCTATGTCTGTCTGTGTGTCTTTTTCCGTCTTTCTTTGTCCGTGTGTCTTCTTCTGTTTTTGTTTGCGTTTCCACTAGTGTGTCTTTTTGTCTGGTTTTCCGTGAGTCTATGTGTGTTTTTTCCCTCTGACCGTGTGTTTGTGTGTCTATTAGTGTTTTTTTTTACACGTGTCTAAGTGTTTATTTGTCCATCTGTATATGTGTCAATGTGTCTTTTTTCTGTCAATCTGTTTGTCTTTTTGTATGTCTGTGTTTGTATCTATGTGCGTTTTTTTCTCTGTGACCGTGTGTTTGTGTGTCTGTTTGTGTGTATTTTTGTCCGTGTCTCTAAGTGTTTATTTGTTCATCTGTATGTTTGTCAACGTGTCTTTTTTCTGCCAATCTGTTTGTATGCCTGTCTGTGTATCTATGTATGTTTTTTCTCTGTGACCGTGTGTTTGTGTGTGTATCGTTGTGTCTTTGTATCTGTTTGTCCATCGCTTCGTGTGTCCATTTGTCATTTTGTCCATCTATATATGCGTCATTGTGTCTTTTTTCTGTCTGTCTGTCTGTGTATCTTTTCTGTATGTCTGTCTGTGTGTCCATAACTCTTTTTGTCCGTCTGTCTGTGTGTGTATTTTTGTATGTCTATGTGTCTTTCTATGTCTGTCTGTGTGTCCGTTTGTCTGTGTGTCTTTTTTCTCTCTGACCGTATGTTTGTTGTTCTGTTTGTGTGTTTGTGTTTTTGTCTGTCTGTCCGTTTGTCTACGTGTCATTTTGTTCGTCTGTAATTGTGTCAATAGGTCTTTTTTCTTTCTTTTTCTTCGTCTTATTGTATGTCAGTCTATGTGTCTATGTGTCTTCTTGTCCGTCTGTCTGTTTGTCTGTGTTTGTCTTGTTGCATGTCTATCTGTGTTTCTCTGTGTCCTTTTCTGTCTGTCTTTGTGTTTGTGAGTCCGTCTGTGTGTCGATGTGTCTTTTTTTCTCCAATCATGTGTTTGTGCGTCTGTCTGGGTGTCTTTGTGTCTTGGCTATGTGTTTTTCCGCTCTGTGTGGGTCTATGAGTCATTTTTTTCTGTCTGTGTGTCTTTTTCTATGCCTGTCTGTGTGTCTATGTGTCTTTTTAGTCTGTTTGTGTGTCTATGTATCTTTTTCCTCTCTGACCGTGTGTTTGTGTGTCCGTCTATTCGTCTTTTTTATCCGTCTGTCTGTGTGTCAATGTGTCTTTCCGTCGCTCTGTTGGTCTTTTTATATGCCTGTCTGTCTCTCTTTGTGTCTTTTTGTCCGTCTGTTCGCGTGTCTACGTGTCCTTTAGTCCGTCTGTCAGTGTGTCCATGCGTCTTTTTGTTTTCTAGGGTGTCTATGTGTTTTTTTTGTCCATCTGCCTGTCTGTCTATGTGTCTTTTTTCTGTAATTCTTTGTGTCTTTTTATATTTTTGTCTGTTTGTCTATGTGCCTTCTTCTGTCTGTGTGTGTATGTGTCTTTTTGTGCGTCTGTCTGTGCGTTTATTTTGCTTCCTCTGTCTGTGTGTCTTTGTGTCTTTTTGTCTGTCTATCAGTGTGTCTTGTTTCTCTCTGACCATGTGTTTGTGTCGTCTTTGTGTCTTTTTGTTTGTCTGTCCGTGTGTCTGTGTCTCTTTATGTCCATCTGTCTCTGTGTCTATGCGTCTTTTTGTGTCTGTTTATGTGTCTTTTTGACTTTTTGTCTTTCTGTTTGTCTGTATATCATTTTGTGCATCAATTGGTCTGTCAATTTTCTCTCTCTCTTTGTCTTTGTCTGTCTGTCAATAGGTCTTTTTTCTTTTTTTTTCTTCGTCTTATTGGATGTCTGTCTATGTGTCTATGTGTCTTCTTGTCCGTCTGTCTGTTTGTCTTTGTTTGTCTTGTTGCATGTCTATCTGTGTTTCTCTGTGTCCTTTTCTGTCTGTCTGTGTGTTTGTGAGTCCGTCTGTGTGTCGATGTGTCTTTTTTCTCCAATCATGTGTTTGTGCGTCTGTCTGGATGTCTTTGTGTCTTGACTATGTGTTTTTCCGCTCTTATGTGGGTCTATGAGTCTTTTTTTTCTGTCTGTGTGTCTTTTTCTATGCCTGTCTTTGTGTCTATGTTTCTTTTTAGTCTGTCTGTGTGTCTATGTATCTTTTTTCTCTCTGACCGTGTGTTTGTGTGTCCGTCTATTCGTCTTTTTTATCCGTCTGTCTGTGTGTCAATGTGTCTTTTAGTCCATATGTATGTGTGTCAATGGGTCTTTCCGTCGGTCTGTTGGTCTTTTTATATGCCTGTCTGTCTCTCTTTGTGTCTTTTTGTCTGTCTGTTCGCGTGTCTATGTGTCATTTAGTCCGTCTGTCAGTGTGTCCATGCGTCTTTTTGTTTTCTAGGGTGTCTATGTGTTTTTTTTGTCCATCTGCCTGTCTGTCTATGTGTCTTTTTTCTGTAAGTCTTTGTGTCTTTTTATATTTTTGTCTGTTTGTCTATGTGCCTTCTTCTGTCTGTGTGTGTATGTGTCTTTTTGTGCGTCTGTCTGTGCGTTTATTTTGCTTCCTCTGTCTGTGTGTCTTTTTGTCTGTCTGTCAGTGTGTCTTTTTTCTCTCTGACCATGTGTTTGTGTCGTCTTTGTGTCTTTTTGTTTGTCTGTCCGTGTGTCTGTGTCTCTTTATGTCCATCTGTCTCTGTGTCTATGTGTCTTTTTGTGTCTGTTTATGTGTCTTTTTGACTTTTTGTCTGTCTGTTTGTCTATCTGTCATTTTGTGCGTCAATTGGTCTGTCATTTTTCTCTCTCTGTCAGTGTGTCTATGTGTGATTTTTCTGTCTGTGTGTCGATGTTTCTTATTTGCGTCTGTGTGTCTGGCTTTGTGTTAATGCGTCTTTTTTCTGTCTGTCTATGTGTCCTTTTGTATGTCTGTCTCTGTATCTATACGTCCTTTTGTCTGTCTGTCTGTGTGTTGATTTATTTTTTTCTCTCTGACCGTGTGTTTGCGTGTCTTTTTGCCCATCTGTCTGTGTGTCTATGTGTGTTTTTCTCTGTGTTTGGGTTTCTTTGTGTCTGTTTTGTCTTTTGGCGTGTCTTTGTGTCTTTTTTGCGTCTTTCGGTGTGTTTTTTCGCTTCTTATGGCTTTGTGTTCATGTGCCAATTTTCTTTGTTTGTGTCTACGTGTCATTTTGTGTGTCTGTCCGTCTGCCTTTCAATCAATGCGTTATTTTCTGTCTGTATGTGTGTCTTTTTGTATATCCGTTTGTGTATCTATGCGTCTTTTTGTGTGTCTGTCTGTGAATCTATGTAAAAAAATCTAAGCCCTCCCCAGGAAAAATTTGTAAGTTAAAAAAAAGTCTAAGGTTAAACAAAATGTAAGGTAAAAAATATAAAGGGCATTGGAGGGCCTGGGGTGGACATTTGGCCTTGGAGGGAAACATGGGTGCCCAAACTCATGCGCAAACCCGGTGACGGAAAGCCAGTGTGCTCTGGACCATTACATTATAACAAGGATACTCGGCTGGCTTTAGCCAATACAATTTTTGGTACCGTTACAATGGGGATATCGAAACAAGAGTCATTGACCATCAAAAGAACCAGTGTGTTCGATACCATTAGAGTACATAAAAAGATCTCTACCAATTGTACATTAGAATTCATATCCATTTCCTGGAAATTCAAGATCATTTCAACTATTGAAAAAAAGACTTGGGAAACGAAACTCAGATAATACCATACACATATGGCATTTACAACATAGGACTCTTATGGTAGAGGAACAAGTTTCGTTGGCTTGTTTTCAGGACACATTCTATAACATGGCAAGCAATGTTTCCAGGAATGTCATTATCTCAGACATGAGGGATTGGTTACTCCAATTGGATCTAGTACACCACCTCTGAGGCTTACAGGAGATTAGCATTGGGTCAATTACTCCGGCGAGACCCATAGGACATCACATCGACGGGGCCCATAGTGCATTACCTTAAAGACACACACATCCCAATGTGCTATTAGATTTGCTAATCACTCTACAAGATGCAACATTTTTGGAAACAATTATTCTTTCTGAAATATTACCATTACTTTTACGGGGCCCAAATTCCATCATTCCTACGACACCTAAGGTCTCATCGTACTCCCGCTTTGATAGAGAATTCTTTGAATTATCTTCTTTATGTCACATCACCAAGAATACAATTGCCAAGTATTTCGTTCAAAAGTTGAAGTGATCTTGAAGTGACAAGATGTCTAATAAATGAAGTTTTGATATGGATTCTAATATACAATTAGAAGAGACCATTTTGTACTCTAATGATATCGAACTGATTATTAATTATTAATAATTGATTATAACTACAACCGGCCAGGGATCATTTTTTGTAATGTAATGGACCTGAGCACATCAGTTTACCATTACCGGGCTTGCTCATGAGTTTGGGCCCCCAAATTCCCAATCCAGGTCCCCGAGTTCCCCACCAGGACCCCATGTCCTTACTCCAAAAATATCACCTGTTATATTTTGAAAGTACAAAACGAGGATGATATAAATATGTCAGTTGTGATATTTTCTATTAGATTTAACACTTGTAGTGACTTTTTTTTTGAAACAGAATTTTGGAACTTGAATGTTTTTCTTATGAAACCGTCCCATAATACTCTGGGTTTGAGAATTGACAGTAGATGGTTTATTATGTGTTTTGATGAACATTAATTGTGCACTGGAAAGATAAACACTTGCATCATACTAAAAAAAATTGAAAAGGAAATATTAGAAGAAAGTATGTATATATTATAAAGTCATGGCTGCGTTGAATGCTGACAAGGATAGATATTTGAACTATGAGACAAGTATTAAGGATGATCATATTGGAAATGTATACGTGCGATTTAATCACAGTTAGAGATTAATTTCCATTGGACTTTCGAAAAATTCAACATTGCTGATGGTAGATATACGAGAGTGACATCTCAGAAGAGGTTCGAGCTATAAGATAATGCAAGTCTGAAACTAATAGTTGAAGACGAGGGCCAACTTCTTGCTTATGCTTCGGGTAACACGTTACCCGTTGATAGATCCTATCGCCATCTTTTCGGTTTTAGTATTCATATGAAAGCAAAGGGGAAACGAAAGGCAAACTGTTGCACTAGGGTAATAATGCATATCATGTGTTTGTGCCAATACTGCAAAATATGTAAAAATAATGTGGTAATAGACAGTGAAATCAAAAAAAAAAATTGCATTGGTAAAAAGCATAACAAGGGGGCTTTAAAGATGAATTAACGAAAAACAAAGCACCTACAAACATAACTACTATCATCGATGGTATACCAACAGATACGTCAATGAGCTCAATAATACCAATGGCAAAATGTGTGATGGTTGTAACTGAATCCATGTTAAACCTCATGTATGATTCAAAAAATGGAATAATTGACATGTCAGACACACAAACAGACAAAAACAGACACGTAATTGTGCAAAAACCGACCCAGACACAGAGGTATAGTGAGAAAGACAAGCAAACAGCCACTCTTACACACAGACATAGTGAGAGAGAGAGAGAGAGAGAGAGAGAGAGAGAGAGAGAGAGAGAGAGAGAGAGAGAGAGAGAGAGAGAGAGAGAGAGAGAGAGAGAGAGAGAGAGAGAGAGAGAGAGAGAGAGAGAGAGAGAGAGAGAGAGAGAGAGAGAGAGAGAGAGAGAGAGAGAGAGAGAGAGAGAGACAAAATACCTATAAACGCACAGAATCGGAAACACAAACACAAAAAAGAGAGACAATGAAACATGAAAACACCCCCTCAGACACACAGCCATAGTAAAGGAGACGAGCAAACAGCCACTCAGACACACTGGCATAGTGAGAGAGAGAGAGAGAGAGAGAGAGAGAGAGAGAGAGAGAGAGAGAGAGAAGAAACACCTACAAACACATAGAGTAAGACACACAAACAGAAAAAGACAGACACTGGTGCTGGCAGACACCCGCTCAGACACAAAGTCACAGATAGTGAGAGAGACAAAATCACATACAAAAACTCAGATTCAAACATACTTAATAAATTGATTTTAATAAAAGCATTTAAAAATGCAGCAACGCAAAATATAAGTGGGTTCTAGATAAAAGTTTCGAAACTGACCACTAAAGTAAGAGCTAACGGAATGGCGGTGGAAACACGGAAAATTTGTAATTCCACTTCCTTGTTTTAAAACAGGACGTTTTGTCAAAATATAAAATATATATACACGCCAGTTTTGGTGTTGACGGGGCTCTCTCTCTAAACTAATTTGTATTGAACTCTGAATTCTTGGATAGTTTTAGAAATCGTAAGTTTATATGATTTAATTATTTTTTGTATTTAATGATTATGACTATAAACCTAGTGCGGTACCATTGCCTCCTTTAATGCATAATAAAAGTTTTCGTACCATTTCCAACCTTTCTATAACGTTATTTTAGTATCTCGAATAACCCCAGTCGGTACGCCCAAGATAATTAGTAAGACCAATTCTAAGGAAACGTTACCCAAGTTTACTTACCTTAGGACCGTAATCATGCCCCCTAAAGGGCGTAGTAAGGTACCAACCAAAACCTAGGATATACCAGCTGAAGACAGCTGGGTGGCAATTATTACGGCACTTTAAAAAAAGCATAGCGTTATTTTACCACAGCTTAACCTTACTTTACTACAGCTGGTGGCAGTAGCAGTGTTAAAACATATTTTGTTATAAATGTGTTTTACTAAACTTTAATAACTATGATATTTTTATCATAAAAATTGCATTTATTAAATTTTAATCACAAAGTCGTGTTGTAAGAAGTGTTGTTAAGCCCTTAAACAGCGGATAATCACAGTTCTCTGTCATAGTGCATAAATCTATTTGTTATAGTTGAAATATTTTGGTAAATATTTTAATTGTAGTTTAAGACTTATAAGACTAAAAGTCTGGCTGGACTTGTTTGAAAGCTGTACACAGAACAAACATTGCAGTAAATAAATGAATTCCAAGGGTAGGCCTACACAATTATTGTTTGCTTAAAAAAGTTAAGTCATGGATCAAAATGATTTCTGTTAATATATATAACCTAAACTTCCTATTGAAATATATTGAATTTGTATTTTGAGTGTTTTGTTTTTGAAAACAAGAGATTTATACAAAAATTTTGCTTGGTGAGGAACATACATGAAAAGGAAAAAAATCTATTGCAATTTGTGTTTGTTATATATTAGTAATGTATTAATTGTTATATGTAACAATTTGAGATTTATTCCTGTGTCTAATATTTAATTTTTTTTTCTTCACAGAATTTTTTTTTGGCATCAATTAACACCAAATTTGACATCCCATTTGATTTGACAAAATCTATGTACAGAACCTAATTCTCCAAGACCAGCTCAATGGTACTATAGGGCTAAATATTCAAGCAATTTGATGCAGACCATACTCTGACCCGATACCATAGAAATATGCTATATTGTGGAAACTGTGCAACAAATTCAAAGCCATAAGTGAGAGTATGTAAATTGTATAATTAGGCCTAGAAGTGAAAGAAAAGCATTTGCTCCGAGCAAATGAGCCAAATTTATTTGAAAAATCTTGTGTTTACAAAAATCATAAACATTTATATGCTATTATTAACTGTAGAAAAATGAATTCTATGGTTGTTTGGAAGTGGGTTTTAATTTCTTACCAAAACAATCCAGAACTTAAAAAAAATGAGAATCCAAATAATATATTTCTTCACATTCCGTCAGAGCTGAGCTAAAAAACTGTAGTTAATTGGGAATTTTTTTAAAATCTTATTTGGTTAAACACTTGGACATTCGTCTAACATAGTTTTTGCTTCTATCGTTATGTGGATCATCATATAGCGAACAGAAAATATGTAAATAAGCAAACATGCATTCTTCTTAAATGGTATAAATAATGGAAAACAAAGAGAGGCCGTCGGTGCGCAGATGAACACGATCCAAAAACAACAGCTTTACAACAGCAAAAAAAGAGAAGCCATTGGTGCAAAGACATGCACACGATCCAAAAATATAAGCTTTACAACAGCAAAAAAAGAGAAAGCTTGGGTACACAGACATACACAAGATCCAAACAAAAAAAGTAACCAAAAGGAGGATACATCAAGATTGCCACAGTTAAAAAGAATCATGAAATAGTTTAAGCAGTTTAAAGTTTGCTATAAAAGAAAATTATCCTAAAATATAATGACTACATGTTAAGACTAGTTCAAGTCTGTGAATCAAAATTAGCCTTGAAAGCTAGAATTAAAGAGCTGAGACGACTCTTCTTAAGGAAAGGATTACTGTAATAACCTGACATTTTAAGTTTAATAAATTGATTTTAGTAAAAGCATTTAAAAATGCAACAACGCAAATAAGTGGGTTCTAGATAAAAGTTTTAAAATTTACCACCAAATTAAGAGCTGAAGGAATGGCGGTGGAGATACGGGAAATTTAAAGTATTTTGTATACTGTATTTTGTATTTTGTATACTCTCTAAAGTATTTTGTATTGACCTCAAAGACCAAAGACAGACACTGGGATAAGAAAACACCTGCTCAGACACTCAGGCACAGTGAGAGAGACTAGCAAACAACGGGATTGTTGGCTGGCTGAAGTTACCTGGCTGCAATTAGAAAATGACTGGTTGTTCGCTTGTTTCTCTCACTTTGTCTGTGTGTCTGGGCGGATGTTTGCTTAAACGAGTGTCTGTTTTTTTCTGTTTGTATATCTGAATCTTTGTGTTTGTATGTGTTTTTTCCCTCTCTCTCTCTCATTATATGCCTCTGTGTCTCATGGGGTGTCTGCATGTTTCCGTTTCTCTTTCTCTCACTCTGCCTGTGTGTCTGAGTGGCTGTTTGCTTGTCTCTTTCACTATGTCTGTTTGTATATTTCCGTGTCTGTCTTTTTCTTTGTTTGTTTGTAGGTGTTTATGTGTCTATCTCTCAATATGCCTGTGTGTCTGAGCCGCTGAGCGCTTGACTTTCTCATTATGCCTGTGTGTTGGAGAGAGTGTTTGCATGTATCTCTCACTCGCGTTTACTGTGTGTCTGAGTGGGTTTTGCTTGCCCCAGTGTCTGTCTTTGTGTGTTTTTGTTTCCGGCTCTGTGTGTTCGTAGGTGTTTTTTTCTCTCTGTCACACTACTCCTGTGTGTCCGGGTGGCTATTAGCTTGTTTTTCTCACTTTATCTGCGTGTCTGAGCCTGTGTTTGCATGTTTCCGGGTCAAACAAACACACACAGGCACAGAGAGTTAGAGAGACAGAAACACATTATTACACAGAGGTTCATACATACAAACAAAGACAGACACAGGGACAAGCTAACACCCGCCCAGAAACACAATTACAGAGAGTGAGAGAGATAAAAAGCATACAAACACAAAGATTCAGAAGTCCAAACAGGCAAAGAAAGATACTGGGACAAGAAAACACCCGTCCAGTCACACAGGCACAGACAGTGAAAGAGAGAAAAACACATTCGAGCACGCGGATTTAGACATACAAACAGATAAAGATGGACGCTGAGACAAGTAAACACCCCCCAGACACACAGTCGAGGAGAGTGAGACAGACAAAACACATACAAACATAGAGAGTCAGACACACAAACAGGGAAAGAAAGACACTGGGACAAGCAAAAACCCACCCAGACACACGGGCACAGAGAATGAGAGAGAGAGAAAAAAAACACATACAAACACACAGATTCAGAAATAAAAACAGGCAACAAACATAGAAAGTTAGACATACAAACAGACAAAGACAGACACTAGGACAAGCAAACACCCGCACAGACACACAGGCACAGAAAGTGAGACAGAAAAAAAAACACATACAAACACACTGATTCAGACATAAAAACAGCCAAAGACAGACACTTGGATAAGCAAACACCCGCTCAGACACACAGGCACAGTGAGAGAGACTATCAAACAGCGAGATTGTAAGCTGGCTGAAGGTCCCCGAGTGCAATTAGAAAATGACTGGCTGTTTGCTTGTCTATGTCACTGTGTCTGTGTGTCTGGGCGGTTGTTTGCTTAAACGACTGTCTGGTTTTTTTTGTTTGTATACCTGTATCTGCGTGTTTGTATGTGTTTTTTGTCTTTCTTACTCTCTGTGCCTATGTGTCATGGTGGGTGTTTGCTTGTCGCAGTGTCTGTCTTTGCCTGCACATATGTTTGAATCCTTGTGTTTGTATGTGCTTTTTTCTCTTTCATTCTCTGTGCGTGTGTGTCTGATCGGGTGTTCGCTAGCCCAAGTTCTGTTTTTTTTTTTTCTCTCTCTCTCTCTCTCTCTCTCTCTCTCTCTCTCTCTCTCTCTCTCTCTTTCTCTCTCAGTATTTCTGTATGTGTCTGAGCAGCTGTTTACTTGCATCTCTCACTATGCCTGTGTGTCTGAGCGGGTGTTTGCATGTTTCCTTGTCTGTCATTGTGTTTTTGTGTATCTGACTCTATGTGTTTGTAGGTGCTTTCTCTCTCTCTCTCTCTCTCTCTCTATCACTATGCCTGTGTGTCTGATGGGGTGTTTGCATGTTTCCGTGTCTCACTTTGTGTGTTTATGTGTCTGACTTTGTGTGTTTGTAGGTGTTTTTGTCTCTATCTCTCTCTCTCACTATGCCTGTGTGTCTGAGTGGTTTTTCGCATGTTTCCGTGCCTTTTTGTGTGTGTCTGACTCTGTGTGTATGTAGGGGTTTTGTCTTTTTCTTTCACTTTGCCTGTTTGTCTGAGTGGCTGTTGGCTTGTCTCTTTCACTATGTCTGTGTGTCTTAGCGAGTGTTTGTATATTTCCGTGTCTGTCTTTTGTATGTATGTGTGTCTTGTGTTGTGTTTGTTTGTAGGTGTTTTTGTCTCTATCTTTCAATGTGCCTGTGTGTCTGAGCGGCTGTGTGCATGCCTTTCTCATTATGCCTGTGTGTTGGAGAGACTGTTTGCATGTATCTGTTAATCGCTGAGCCTTTGTGTCTTAGCTGGTTTTGCTTGTCCCATTGTCCGTCTTTGTGTGTTTGTGTATCCGGCTCTCTATGTTCGTAGGTGTTTCTTTCTCTCTCTCTCTCTCTCTCTCTCTCTCTCTCTCTCTCTCTCTCTCTCTCTCTCTCTCTCTCTCTCTCTCTCACTATGCGTGTGTGTCCGGGTGGCTATTTGCTTGTCTCTCTCACTATACCTGTGTGTCTGAGCCTGTGTTTGCATGTTTCTGGGTCAGTTTTTGTCCTTACTCCTTACTCTTTGTGTTTATGAGTGTTTCTCTCTCTCTCTCTCTCTTTCTCTATCTCTCTCTCACACACACACACACACGCGAAAACACTCTCTTTCTCTCTATATGCCTGTGTATCTGAGTGGTTTTTTGCCTGTCTCTCAGTTCCTTTCCTTACATCTCTGGTTTTTAATAAACATTCTGAACGTTCAATTTGCTATTGTAACCAAAAATGAATGGAGACATAACAAAGTCATTCATAAAATATTTCTATTGAAATAATGGTATGTAGAATATCACCATAAAAAATGCTTTGAATTTATTCCATAAGATAGTTCATTATTTTATCTCTTGACATGCCACTTATTCCATTTTTGAGTCATACATGAGTTTTAACATGGATTCTGTTACATCCATCAAACATTTCATCAATGGTATTATTGGGCTCATTGACTGTATCTGTTGGTATACCATCGATGATAGTAGTTATGTTTGTAGGTGCTTTGATTTTCATTAATTCATCTTTATAGCCCCGTTGTTTGCCAATGCCATTTTTATTTTGCTTTCGATTTCATTGTCTATCACCACATTATTTTCACATAGTTTGCAGTTTTGGCATATAGACATGAAATACATTATTACACTATTGAAACAGTATGCCTTACTTTTCTCCTTTGCTTAGTTGGAATGCTAGAGCCGGAAAGATGATCATAGGATATATCAACGGGTAACGTGCTACAAGAACCATAAGCAAGAAGTTTTACCTTGTAGTCAACTATTACTTCCAGACTTGCATTTTCTTTGAACACTATTTTCTCTGGAAATGTCATTCGCATATCCACCATCAGCTATGTTGAATTTTTTCGATACCCCAAGGGAATACAATCTCTCACTGTCATTGAAACGCAGGCATACATTTCCAATATGATATCCATTAATGCTTGTCTCATAGTTCAAATATCTATCTTTGTCAGCATTCAACGCAGCGATAAATTTATCATGTATACATGCTTTCTTCAAACATTTTATCTTGATTTTTATAGAATATTATGTAAGTGTTTATACGTCCATAGCATAATTGATATTGATCAAAAGGCATTACAAACCATCTAATATTAATGTTCAACCGCAGAGTACTATGGAGTTTTCCCATAAATAAACTTTCATGCGCAAAAATTCTGTTCAGAAAATTCTGATCACTACAAGCATTATTCGTCTAATAGACAAAATGAAGACTAACATATTTGTATCAGCCTCATTTTGTACTTTTAAAATATCACAGGTGCTTTTCTTGCTATAAGTATATTTAATGTAATTCTAAAGAAAAAATTTGAAAAAATTCAGGTAAAAAAAAGGGGAGGGCAAACTTGGGGGGATTGGGGTAATGGAGGGCATTGAATGGGGGATCAGGGCCCAGGTGGAGGACTCGGGCCCTGTAGTTGAGATATGGAGCCCTGGTGGGGACTCGGTGCCCTGGATTGGGAGTGTGGGGGCCCAAACTCATGCGCAAGCCCGGTAATAGTAAACTAATGTGCTCAGGTTCATTACATTAAAAAATATGATACCTGGCTGATTGTAGTCATAATCAATCATTATTAATGAATAATAGGTTCAATATCATTTGAGTACAAAAAGATCGCTTCTAATTACATATTAGAATCCATAGCAAAACTGCGTTTATTAGACATCATGTCACTTCAAGATCACTTCAACTATTGAGCGAAATGCTTGGCAATTGTATTCATGGTGATGTTACAGAAAGAATGCAATTCCAGGGAATCCTTTTCGAAGCGGAAGTATAATAAGACCTTATGTGTCGTAGCAATGATTTGGATATGATTTGGCAATGATCTTTCTAATTATTATAACTATATTTCCGTATTAATTATGACTTCTGTTAATTTTTCTGAAAGTCTACAAGAAATTAATCAAAAATTGAACGGAATAGAAATAGTTTCATCGCAGGTTCAAGAGCTGAGAAACGACCTTTCTGCTATTTCGTCGCGAATTGATTCGACAGTAGACAAGTTCTCGGAGGATACGTCACAATTGAAGAAAGATTACCTAAGTTTGCAAGCTGAATTGTCGGCTACTAACGTAAAATTGCAATGACTAGAAAATGAGTCTAAAAAGTGTACTTTGGTCCTGTATAATTTCGATCCTACAAACAAAGGTTCTTCGTTACGAGAAGATGTAATGAGAGCACTCAACTTACATGTGCCAAATTTAGGGCTGAAAATGATGGACATTAGAGACATTTTTCGGCTAAACGCTAAACAAGGCACGCGACCGGTGCTGGTTAAGTTTACAAGTGGCTACATTCGTGATACTATATTGCGTGCAAGTACGCACCTGAAAAGGGCGGGTCTTGGTGTTAGTCCCGATTATACAAAGCGTGAATTGTCTATTCGTAACCACCTAAAGCCTTTTCTTGAACGGGCTAGAGGAGAAAATAGAGAAGAAAGACTAAGAGGGACAAAGTTATATATTGATCAACAGTGTTTTACGTATAGCTTTGATAAGCAGTCTGTAGTTGAGGTTACGAATTCCCCTAATATAGAGTCATCAGCGAGTACCGTGACCCATTTTAAGGAAAATTTTGGGCAAAAGTTTCTCCGTGAACCTGGGTCTTTATCAGTGCCACAAAAAAGTTTAGTAAAGAATTTTGTTTCTGAAAATAATCGGTTTAACCTGGAAGAACCTTGCAATTCAAGGTCGCGTTATAGATCTTCATCCTCAATTCAATCTTTCTTTAGTGTAGTGGAGGAGCTTAGTAGTGATAACGAAATAAATGGGGTGAACAGTGAAACTCCTGTTATTAAAAAAGGCTCCACATCAACTTTTATCGGGCCTGTGGGGGCTGCCAAACGTAACAGCCAACAAATTATTAGCCCAGATGACCACCTAAGACAGAAGAGCAAGTCGGTTAGAGCTGACGACCCTAATAAAATGGAGCCTAGGCGGCTATTTAACTCGTCACAACCCATTGGATCAAATAGTGGATAGGATAAGCAGGGCCATGGCGCAATTTACGAGTGTCATTTACCGCATTGGAATGTTCAGGGCTTTTCGTATCTTAAATTAGAGTGTCTTCTTAAATGTTGTGATTTTTCAGTTGTATCATTAGTAGAAACGTGGCTGGAAAAAGAGGAGAGAATAGAAGGTTTTTCTTATTTTGGATCACAAAGAAAGCGACCGCAGAATGGTAGAACTTATGGAGGAGTGGCATTATTGATAACGAATAGATGGCAAAATTTATCTCGATTGAAAAGTGTTTCATGTAATCTAGTATGGGTGCGAGTACCTTTAGGTAGTAATTCGTTTATCTTTTGTTCAGTGTATTTACCGCCGGAAACTAGCACTTTTAGTGATGAGGATACCTGGGATATATTAGAAAATGATATGGATCGTTTTTCAGAACAGTTTCCGTCCGATTATTTTGTTTTTCTAGGGGATTTTAACGGATATACAGGGGAGGATGAAGGAGCCCGTAAGGAGGAGGTGGGTCTCGAACTAGGAAAAACTAAGGGAGTTGATATGATTGAGCCGTCGGTTAGGAGGAGGACCAGTAAGGACGGTCATCCGAGAAAGAATAATTGGAGGAAAAAATTATTGGATTTTTGTGGTAAGCAGAATTTGGTTATTTTGAATGGGAGGACAGGGAAGGATAAAGGAGTGGGGGATTTTACATGCTTTTCGGGTAGATCTCCAAGTGTTATAGATTATGGGGTTGTTAGTCTGGGGCTTCTTTCTTGTTGTGTGGATTTTGAGGTGATGGCGCTTGCTGGGTCGGATCACGTGCCTATTAGGGTTGAATTAGGAGGGGGTGGATGGGCTGAGAGCCGGAAAAAGAAGTTTGGGTCTAAGGTAAAGATGGGTAATGAGCTTGATTAGAGGGGAGGTTTAAGGTTTGAGAATGATAGTGAGGAGAAGTTGAAAAAGGTACTAGTTGAGGATAGAGAGCTGGATTCATTTATTCAAAAGAGTGAGGATATTGCAAGGGAAGGGGATATAGCAGGTTCTGTTGATTTTTTGTCGAGGGTTTTGTACAAGATTGGAACTAAGGTGGCATACAGGAGAAAAAATGGTAGAAGTATTGGTTTGATGAGTTTTTTTTATAAGGCTTGTGAGGAAAAGAAGAAGGAGGTTTTAGTAGCTTTTAGATTGCTTAAGGCTAGTAGTACAGTTGATCTGGAAAATAATTTGCAGGTTTTTAGGGACAAGCGATGGGGATATAAAAGGCTACTTAAGTTGAAGAAGAGACGTTCTGAAGAGGAAGAGAGCCAAAAAATACGGGAGAAATTTAGCGTGAATGATACAACGGAGTTCTGGAAGTTAATTAGGAAATCAACAGAAAATAGAAAGTTGACTGATTCAGCCCCTCACGCCGATACCTGGCCAGAATACTTAGAACAAAAATATAAAGAGATATACACCGAAGAGGACGAAGAGACAGCTGATGAGGAGATGAATAGTTTAGAAGAAACACCCGATTTTGAGTTGGATTCAGAGGACGCTAAACTACTGGAACCGGTTGGACAGGAGGAAATATGGCACGCCTTGAA
This sequence comes from Artemia sp. Qi Xiang Cuo, assembly GCF_049724085.1. Taxonomy (NCBI): domain Eukaryota; kingdom Metazoa; phylum Arthropoda; class Branchiopoda; order Anostraca; family Artemiidae; genus Artemia; species Artemia sp. Qi Xiang Cuo. The sequence continues at coordinate 1,751,141 of NC_142795.1, read as the reverse complement.
AAGCATGAGAGGGAATTCAGCTCCGGGCATCGACGGAGTACCAACTAAGCTGCTGAAATGGTCAAGAGCGTGGATACTGCCAGTGCTTGCATTGATATTCTTGGAAATTCTAAGTACACCTCTATAGCCAAAATATTGGCAGATATCGATTATGATCCCATTATTTAAGAAAGGAGAAAGAAACCTACACGAGAACTACAGGGGGATAAGTTTAGGAAGTTCTATCAGTAAGCTATTTTGTAGAGTCCTTTCTAGTAGGATGGATAAATGGTTGCAGTATAAAGGTATATTAATTAAATGTCAGGCAGGGTTTAGGGAAAACTATAGTACAATTGATCAAATATTTTGTGTACAGGCTTTAGCTAGTAAATATACGAGGCATAGGAAAAATAGGCTATATACGGCGTTTTTGGACATTAGGGGAGCATTTGACGAAGTTTCAAGGAGTTTGTTGAAAGTGGTGTTGGTGAAATTAGGATTGCCAATTAGGTTAGTAGAAGTTATAATGAAAATGTATGAGGTGGTTAAAGTAGTAGTGAAGGTAGGTATTTCTTATTCTAGGCCAGTTTTAAGTAATGTAGGCCGCAAACAGGGATGCACTCTATCACCGCGTTTGTTTTCTCTTTTTGTTAATGATATTGAACAGTATTTTAGATATAGAAATGTCCCCATGCCATATTTAATGTCGCTGGAGCTGTTTTGTTTATTATTTCCAGATGACATAGTATTGCTTGCGAAATTGGCTCCGGATTTGCTAAATATTTTAGAGATTTTGGATAGTTATCTGGAGAGTAAAAAATTAGTTTTAAATATTGAAAAATCAGTTATTTTAGTTCTTGGAAATGATGAAAGGGAAAAGAATAAGTTTTATTTTAAAGGGAAAGAGATGAATGAAGTTAAGGATTATATTTATTTGGGATGTAAGTTCACAAGTTCAGGGAAATGGAGTGATCAGGTGCAAATAGCGAGTTGGAAGGGTCAGAAGGCTTCTTGGGCATTATTGAAGAGTCCCCTTAGGCATCTAGGACCGGCAGATATTAAGCTACAGAAGAGAATTTTTGAGACGAAGGTAGGCCCAGCATTGAGTTACGGTGGGGAAGTTTGGGGTTTTGAAAAAGGGAAAAAAATAGAGAGAATTTATTTAGGACATTTCAGGAGACTTTTAGGGCTAAGCGAGAAATTTAATAATCCGGTGTTAAAGGGTGATCTAGGATTTTTTTCATTGAGAATAAAAATATTGGTTAGAATGATAGGATACTGGGAAAAGGTGATTGGTTTACAGAATAATAGGTTAGTAAATGCAGCTTATCTGGAGGTGTTGCAGGATAGAAGGAAATGTTCATGGGCTTCCCAGGTGAAATCAATCTTAAATAGTTCTGGGTTATCAGGTGTTTGGAATGAAGGGAAGGGGATAGGGCTGGAAGTAGGAAATGTAGCAAAACTAGTAAACTAGTAAAGGGAGTGCTTGAAGATCAGGAGATTCAGAAATGGCAGTGTGAAGTCGCAGCCTCGGTGTCCCTCGGCATTTACCGGCAATGGAAGGAGGTCTGGGGATATGATAATTATTTTAAAGCGGGTTTAATAATCCCGCTATAAATAGGAAATTTAATAATCCGGTGTTAAAGGGTGATCTAGGATTGTTTTCATTGAGAATAAAAATATTGGTTAGAATGATAGGATACTGGGAAAAGGTGATTGGTTTACAGAATAATAGGTTAGTAAATGCAGCTTATCTGGAGGTGTTGCAGGATAGAAGGAAATGTTCATGGGCTTCCCAGGTGAAATCAATCTTAAATCGTTGTGGGTTATCAGGTGTTTGGAATGAAGGGAAGGGGATAGGGCTGGAAGTAGGAAATGTAGCAAAACTAGTAAACTAGTAAAGGGAGTGCTTGAAGATCAGGAGATTCAGAAATGGCAGTGTGAAGTCGCAGCCTCGGTGTCCCTCGGCATTTACCGGCAATGGAAGGAGGTCTGGGGATATGATAATTATTTTAAAGCGGGTTTAAATAGTGAAGAAATTAATTGGTATATATCAGGGAGGGGTAATTTTCTAGCACTTGGAGAAAGGAGGAAATATTTAGGGAGGGTAAGGGTAAAGGAGGGTCCTTACTCATGCCCTATGTGCGGAGAAAATGGGGAGGATCTGCTTCACTTCATGGCCCTTTGTCCCGAATTACAGGATCTAAGGAAAGATTTATTTTTTGTTAATGTGGGGAGAAGTGAGTGGTTGGTTTCAGTAATGGGATCAAAAAATTATGGGACAATAAGAATGATAGCAAAGTATATAAAATTGGGTATGTCACATAGAGATAGATTTTTGTAAAAATGGGTGGGGTGAGTCTGGAAAGTATTGTTGTATGTGTGTAAGTTGTTTTCTTGTTTGTTATTTTTGTAGTCATGGCCCTTGATTGATGTAACATACATCTATCTATTTTATGTTAGTTTAATGGTATCGTGTGCTTTATTATGTTTTTGTAATGTTTTGTAATTTTGCGTTGTTATTGTTATGTAGGCTACCATACTTTGCTATGAGTGTTATAATCATGTTATTATTTTGTGTGATTTTCCTTTTTTTGCCATGGCCCAAAGTGGCTTTTATTGCAATAAATATCTATCTATCTATCTATCTATGGGCTACGTTAAAGTAATGGAATGGTTTCAAAAGGAATAATTGTTTCCAAAAAATTTTAGATCTCTTTGAGGGACCAGTAATTCCAATAGCACATTGGGATATGTATGTCGTTAAGTTAATGCACTGTGGGCCAAGTCGGAGTAGTGCCCTAATGGACCCCGTCGGAGTAATTGAACCAATACTACTCAGGAATATATATGGATACAGGCTTACAATAGTTTAAGGAAAGTGCTGGTACTTGGAATTGAAGAGGGTGCTGGCTGATCAGATATTGCCCCCTATACTAAACTAATATTAGCACTAACAACAGTAGTAGTACTACCACTTCTTCTAGCAGCAGTGTCCATATAGTGTATTTTCAACACACCCCTAAGTATGCTCAACCAAATACTAAAAGTTGTATTTAAAAGCATGCATACACATTTCGTGTTTTGATTCAATGTACCATCCCCACAATGTTTTTGGAAAATTTCTGTTGGTAGCATTAAGAGTAGTACCAAAAGTAGTAGTAGAAAAGTAGTAGTAAGATAAGTGGTCGTGGAAAACGTATAATATCTTTTGGTTGGTTCAAAATCCCCCTTAACATACACTAAAAGCTTCAACTTAATACTCTAGGTGGTTCCTGAGATTTAGCCGCTACGGCCTTTTAATAACCTTCCTCGATATAGTGTTTTTCAATTTAGTTAACTATCTTATGTAATTTTCTTTGAAAGTTTTAGTGTGATAACCTTAGTTTAAGTAGTTCTAGTAGTAGTCTTAGCAATAGTCACTGCAGTTGCATGTCCGGAAAGTTTCAAACTAATACTCAAGACCATTCTTGGGATACTGCTGATACGCCTTTTGAATACCTTCTATAGAGTGTGTTTTATTTAGTTCAACATTCCCCTAAACATTCTCTGAATTATTAAATTTTCTGTCCTTAAAGTAGAAGTAGTAGTAGTTGTATGCGCAGATTGACTTTTGGTTCGTTCAACGTCCTTCTCAACACACCCTAAAAGTTTCAACTTAATACTCTTAGCTGTTCCTGAGAGATTGCTTATACATCCTTTTGTAAGCTTGAATGAACACATGGTGTTACTGATTTACTTTCCCCCACCAAATGTTTCCTAAAAGTTTCATCTTAATACCCTAAGCCTCAGTAGAATTAGTAGCCGTAGCAGTCATAGTAGTAGCAATGGTGGTAAGATGAACATTGTTTCCTTTGGTTAGTTAAAAATACCCTTGTTAAACTGATTACACCCATCATCTTTCCCTTAAAGTTCCAATTTAATACCCTCAGTCATTCCCGAGTTTCCCCTTTTGAAGACCTGTATACATACACCGTGTTTTGATTTAGTTCAACAGTATTCTCTGAAAGCTTCACTTGAATGCATATGATCTTTTTGAACACCAAACTTCAAATTCACTTCCTTTCCCAATAACAAATAGTATATATAAACAATGGGCAAATCGCATGACTTACATCCCCTGCTCTGAAGGTTATGCGGGGTTGACATCCCTAACTTCCCCAGAGACATAGTTGCTGGACCTTTCAAGCATGCTGAACAAAATGGTTATATCGAAGTTTTGATTGAATGTGTTTGGAGAATAAAAGGGTCTGGGAGGGGGCTGCTTGCCCTTTAATGGATTTTGACTCTTAAACGGACTCTAGAACTTTTAATTCCCAATTGAACAGCTCCTTTAGAAGTTTATACGATAGCAATGCTCTGCCTATGAAGTTGCTTATATGCCCTTTTCGAAACATGCAAGCACATATTTTTTTTAATTGAATTTTCCCCTAAACCTTCCCTAAAACTTTCACCTTAGTACCCTTAGCCTCATTAGTTATAGAAGTCTTAGTAGTAGTATTAGTAGTATACACATAATGCCAGTAGTTTAGTTAAAAATCCGCCATAAAATACCTTGACAGCTCCAACTTAATAATGTAAGTCGTTCCTGAGACATTGCTGTTACACTCTTTTTTACAATCTAAATTGTCATAATTCTTTTTTGGTTTAGTTCAACATCCGCCTAAACATTCCATGAAAGCTTCACCTTAATACTATTAGCTTCAGTAGTAGCAATAGTTGTAGTAATAGCAGCAGCCTTAGTAGCAGAATACACTTAGTTAGAATCTTTGGTTCTTTTAATATCCCCCTCAACAGACGCTGAAAGCTGAAATTTAATACCATAGACCGTTCATGAGGCGGTCCTCTTTAGAACCTCTGCGCGCTTAGTACGTTTTCATCAAGTTCAACACTGTTTCAATATTCTCCAAAATTTTCGTCTTAATACTCTTAGCTTTAGTACCAATAGTAACAGTAGTAGCAGTAGTAGTGGTAGCGGTAGAATTAGTAGTAGTAGCCTCAGCTTTTGCAGCACTAGTAGTGGCAGTAGTAACAGTAATAGCAGTAGTGGTAGTAGCAAGAGCAGAGTAGTAGCAGTAGAAGTGGTAGTACTAGGATACAAGCATTACCTTGGGTTAGTTCAACATCCCCACAACAAATCCTGTTCGTTCTAGCTCCATATACCAAACTGTTCCTAAGATATTACTGATACGCCGTTTCGACAGCCTGCATGCAGGAGACATGTTGAGATTCAGTTCAAATTCTACGCTCAATATTCCCTGAAAATTTCACTTTCATATTCTTGGCCATTTCGTAATATATAGTCTCAGTAGTAGCAGTAAGAGTACTGGTAGCACTAGCTGTAGGACTTGTATTAGTATTAACAGTAGTTACACTAATACTGGTAGCAGCAATCGTTGCTTTGATATTGCCGATTTGCCCTGGTCATAACCTGTATTTTTATAGTTTGTTTTAATTTAGTTCAACTTCTCCCTCAACACTTCCTGAAATTTCCATCTTTATATTATTAGCAATAATAATAGTTGGAATAGAAGTATTAGTAGTAAAAGTAGCAGTGGTAGTACTATTAGAAGTACTGTATACATATTGCCTTTTGGTTAATTGATCTTCCCTTTAAGTATTCTCTGAAAGTTCTAACTTTATACCTAAATCTATTCTTGAGATCCACTCGTTTGACAGTCTTCTGGCACATGGTATTTTTTTTTATCTAGTCCAACTTTAACCTCAATATTATCTCAAATTTCCACCTTTATACCCTTAGCTTTAATAGTACTAGCCTCATAATAGTAGTGGTAGCGGTAGTAGCGTAGTAACGTAGTAGTGTTAAGATTAGTAGCAGCTGTTTTAATAGCAGCATTAGCACGTACAGGTTGACTTATGGTCAGTTGAACATTACCCCCGTGAAGCCCCGAAAGTTACACCTTGATACAGTAAGCCGTTTGAAAATATTGCTGGTACGCCCTTTTGACAATCTGTATGCACATAGTACGCTTTGATTCAGTGAAACTTTCCCCTCAACAATTCCTCAAATTTTCACTTCAAAACCCTCAGCCTTGGTGAAACTCGCTACAGAAGCACCAGTTTCAGTAGTAGTAGTGGCAGGAATAGTAGTAGTAGCAGTAATAGTATGCAATAATGCCTTTTGGATCAATTGATCATCTTCCTTATCATTTCCTCGAAGTTCCAAATTAATGCACTCCTGAATAGTGACGTTTGATCTCTCATATGCACATGACATGTTTTGACTTGTTTCAAGACTATTTCAAGACTTTCAAGACCCTCAACATTTCCTGAAATAGTCATCTGAATACCCTTCGTCTTTTTTGACACTAAAGGTCAAATATACCTACCTCTCTCAATAACAGATGTTACATTATAGGCAGCGCAATAGCGCTGCCTAAGTAAAAAACGATGTTGGCACAATGTATTTTTTTTTTGATTTCTTGGTCTTAGACCAGGGCACTACATATCGAATGAGTTGGTATAGAAACTTCGAAAAGGGCTCATTCGATTGGAAATTGGAGCGGCTTGTGCCTTTTTTAATAATCGAAAGTGGTTGGAAGGCAACTAACACCCCTTCCACGGCCACCATTTCCCCAAACACATCCAATAAAAATTTTTAGATAGCCATTTTGTTCAGCGTAGTTGATTTCCTGATGGAAATTATGTTTTTAAGGAGGACACTTCCCCACAGCACTCATGGAAAGGGTTGTAAGTTGTGCTCTGAGGGCATATAAGGTTTTTTAGAAAGCATTGTCGTAGAAACTTCAGAAAAGGCTCGTTCAATTGGAAATTCAAGGGGCTAGTGCCCTTTTTAATAGGCAACTAACACCCCTTCCACGCCAACCATTTATCCAAGCACAGCCAATCAAAATTTTGATATAGCCATGGTTCAACGTAGTTGAAAGTGCTGAAAATTAGGTCTTTGAGGATGACACACCCCCCCCCCCCCCCACAGCCCTTAGGACAAGGGTTGTAAGTTATTCCCTGGGGGCAGATAATGTTTTTTATAGAAAGCTTTGTCGTAGAAATTTCAAAAAGGGCTCATTTGATTGGAAATTGAAATTGCTAGTGCATTTTTTAATAGTCGAAAGTGATTGGAAGGCAACTAACACCCCTTCCATGCCACTCGTTTATCAAAGTACATCCGATCAAAATTTTGAGATAGCCATTTTGTTCAAAGTAGTTGAAAGGTCCTGAAATTATATCTAAGAGGATGACAGTCCCTCCACAGCCCTCAGGGTAAGGGTTGTAAGCTATGCCCTGGGGGCATATAAGGTTTTTATTGAAAGCTTTGTCGTAGAAACTTGAAAAAGGGCTCATTCGATTCTTAATTCAAAGGGCTAGTCCCCTTTCTTTATTCGAAAGTGATTTAAGGGCAACTAACACCCCTCTTATCCCAACTTTTCCCCAAACATATACAATCAAAATTTTTAGATAGCCATTTTTTTCAACGTAGATAAGAGTTTTAAAGATTAGGTCTTTGAGGATGATAACCCCCTCAGAGCCCTTGGGGCAAGGGCTGTAAGTTATGCCCTTGGGCATATAGGGTTTTTATAGATAGTGATGTTGTAGAAACTTCAAAAAGGGCTCATTTGATTGGAAATTAGAAGGGGTTGTGCCTTTTTTAATAGTCGAAAGTGATTGAAGGATAACTAACACCCCTCTCACACCCGCCATTTCCTCAAACACATCCAATCAAAATTTGGAGATAGCCATTTTGTTCGACGTTGTTAAAAAGTCTGGAAATTATGTTTATGAGGATGAAACTCTCCCGACAGCCCTCAGGTCAAGCGTTGTAAGTCATTTCCTAGGGGCCTATAATGTGTTTTTTAATAGGAAATGTTGTCGTAGAAACTTCAAAAAGGAGTCAGTCATTGGATTGTAATTTGAAACGGCTAGTGCCCTTTTTAATAGTCGAAAGTGATTGGAGGATAACTAACACCCCTCTTACACAAACCGTTTCCCCAAACACCTCCAATCAATATTTTGAGATAGCCATTTAGTTCAACGTAGTAGAAAGGTCCGGAAACTATGTCTTCGAGGATGACAACCCCCTCACAGCCATAAGGTCAAGGTTGTAAGTTGTAAGTTATGCCCTGTGGCATATAAGGTTTTTATAGAAAGTGTTGTCGTAGAAACTTCAAAACGGGCTAATTCGATTGGAAATTGAAAGGGCTAGTGTCCTTTTTAATAGTTGGAAGTGATTGGAGGGCACATAATCCCCCTCTCACGCCCACCACTTCCCAAAACACATCCAATAAAAACTTTGAGATAGTAATTTCCTTCAACGTAGTTGAAAAATCTGGAAATTAGGTCTTTGAGGATGACAAACCCCTAGCCCTCATGGCAAGGGTTTTAAGTTATGCCCTGGGGGCATATGAGGTTTTTATTGAAAGTGTTGTCGTAGAAACTTCAAAAGGGCTTATTTGATTGGAAAGTGAAAGGGTTAGTGCCTCTTTTAATAGTTGAAAGTGATTGGAGAGCAACTAACGCCCCTCTCACGCCTACCATTTCCCTAAGCACATCTATTCAAAATTTCGAGATATCCATTTTGTTTAACGTAGTTGAAAGTACTGGATATTAGGTCTTTGAGGGTGACAACTCCCTCACAGCCCTCAGGGCAAGGGTTGTAATTTATGGCCTGGGGGCATATAAGGTGTTTATAGAAAGCGTTGTCGTAGGAACTCAAAATGGGCTCATTCGATTGGAAACTGAAAGGGTTAGTGCCCTTTTTAATAGTCAAAAGTGATTGGAATGCTTGAAATTTTTGTAGTAAAGATCGATGTGGGTTATTATTTTTCTTCTTTTTTGTTTAGACGAGGGCTCTTCGTAGCAAAGAGGTTGTCTTAGGAACTCCGAAAAGGGCTGATTAGATTGAACATAGAAAGGGATAATGCCAGTTTTAATAGTTGAAAGTGATTGGAGGGCAACTAGTTCCCCTCCCAAGCGCACCCTCCCATTTGTCCGTTATGATTAAACACTAAATGTTGCCTTAAGATTAAATCAAAATGCACTGTGTTAATGCCAATTCCCAATAAAGCATCTCAGCAGTATCCCAGGAACGACGGCTACTTCTGCTCTTAAAATTTAACCAAATCAAAATAGCATAAGTGTATCAAAGCTGTCAAAGAAAGTAAACAGATTTTTTTTACTAATTATATCAAGTTTTCTATTTCAAGTCAACTAGAGGAGGTATGAAACTAAATTAAACACTACTTTCTGTGTCCAGATTTTTAAAAGGGTGTATGTTGTTAAAAAAGGCTGGAAATTTTTCTCCAGCATACAAATAGCAGGCAAAACTATAAAGTCTTAAAAAACGAAAAGATTTAAAGAATTTACTTTTTTCCTGAAAAAGACTATGTAAATATAAAACGAACAAAAATTAATTAAAAAAACTTTTTAAAAGTAAAGTAAAGAACTCCAGTAAACCAAAAATGAGCAAAAATAAAATCAAATAATCTACCAAGCGTGAAACTACTTTTACTTATAAAAGGAAAAACATTTATATTTTTCAGTAAAGTGCAAAATATGTTCTGGCCTCTAGAAGGCATATGGGTTTTGAGCCCTATTCATGTTAATTTCTGCTCGTTTTGAGTTTTACATTTCATATTAATTTATTTTTGTTTAATGGGGCAATTACCACAGTACTCTCCCCTTTAACAAGAGTTGTCCCCAACTCTAAACATTTTACTTTTAAAACCGTAAATTTTGAGTACTTTGTATATACTTCTTATGCTGCCATTATTTATGGGTCGTTCTGTGCATACAACCTCAATGGGTTTCTTTAGGGTCATGTTTATGGCCAAATGTCATGCCATGTCTGGTCTTTCGAGGATATCATTTTGGAATTCGTTCTTGCTATTATCTTTTTTTTTCTCTCTCTCTCTCTTTTCTTTTTCTTTCTTTTTTTGTTTGTTATTGCTTTCGTCTGATGATGATAAAATTTTTTTTCTCAAACTCTTTGGTAACATGTATCTTCTCTTTTTAGTTTGAATGACAATGGCTTAAGTATTTATATCACTGTCTTTACTTAAACTAGATATAAAGTTATATTTGTAACTATTTGATTAATTTGAGTTTAAATTTAATTCCCATTAACAATGTAATTTTGGATAATTTGGTTAATTTAATATTTATCTTCCGGGTTTAAAAATGCCTTCGATGATTTATACATAACAGTTTTGAGTTTGACATGCATAACAACTTTCACATATTTTTCTAACACAAAGCATTTTCACATATTCTTTCAATAATATAAAACCATTTGGGCTACATGTAGCACTTTCTTTAATATTTCTTAGGCCTAATTTAAGTTCTGAATTCATATCACTTTATGATGAATCGATAGAAAAGTTCTTTAATACTGCATACAGTTCCTGAAATATTTGTTGACCAGTTATTGTTTGGTTTCTGATGATGTGAGCTGCTGGTATCAGGGTACAATTGAACTGGTTTTGAAGTTTGCTACCTTCTAAAAACGTGTCCAAAAATTGATTGAAAAAAGAATCCAAAAAGGTATTACAAAAAAAAATTGGTATCCAAAAAGACTAAGGATGTATCTAAAATAAATTTTCACATTACAATACGTATAAAATACAAAATGTTACATATATAGTAGAAAAAAACAATTAATTTGTACATAGAACCGCATTTTTTTTTTGGTTAATCGAGAGGTTAATTACTTTTTTTTCTTTCGTTACTTTAAACACAATATGCCGCTTAAAAAGAAACATTCTGTTTCTTGCCGGCAATTTGTTGCATCATCCTTTTCAAACTCAATTTAGAATTGTTAATCACTTAACGGATTATTACACAATAAAAAATATTTATACGTTTACTAGAAGTCACAAAGCTTAGATATAACATTAAACTATTGCTCAAGAAGCAAGACTTTTTTTTCAAAAAAATACTCAACATATTAATTCAATATATTTACATGGCTAATTTAAAATGACATAAGTTATGTTCTTACATAACTTAATTGTTTAAAAACAACCAATGATTACGTACCCTTACAATTTAAAATTCACTGCAGCGTGATTTTACAAAGGTAAATATTGTAATCGCTATTTATATATAAATTAAAAATGTACCCTAACAAATATATTTATATATTATCACAGAGAACTGTGATTAGCCGCTATTTAAGGGCTTAGCAACATTTCTTACAATACGACTTTGTTATTAAAATTTATACATTTGCAGTTTAAACGATAAAATACTATATCTATTAAAGGTTTGAAAAATACATTTATAAACTATGTATTTCCTCAATAGCATTTGTTACCGCTATATACATTTCCACATACGACTATATACATTTATTTTTTGTTTTTTTTAATCTTTGCATTCCAATTTTTTTTTGTTATACTTTGAATACACTTGTCTTAGTAATTGCTTTCAGCTTATTCTAAGTCGGTTCGTTTATACGAACTTTTAAAGTTTTTAATTTTTTTCGAATTTCCGGTCATTGAGACAGTTTAATAAGTTTTTGACTGTCATCTCTTTTTTTCCAGCTTTAATGTCCTTATGGAATAAGGCTCAGCTTAGAGCTTAGAATGGATAAGCTAAAAATTTAGCTGTTTGACTTCTTACCTGTTAAAACACTATCAATTTCCTTGTGCTTGTATCTAAGGTTTGCTTACCACAAGTTCCTCCCGGTAGCTTAATAGAAATATCGAGGTTCTCTTGTATGACTGATAATGCCGAAAGGACTGTTATGAGCCTACACACAGCAATTAATTAGTTATAGACACACTTTTTATTTGTGGCCACAGTTATCTCTTGGGCTCTTTCCCTTATAAAAAAGATGGGTTACTAAAAGGAATATATACTTGCCTTTTTTTGTTACGTACGGTAGTTTAAATAATTTCTTAGACCACACTGCTTTTCCATTAAAAACAAAAAAATTTTTAAACAAGAAAAACGGGTTTTAATTTTCTATGAAGCAGTGAAATACAAAACAATTAATTATGCACAAAAGCTCCGAATATTTCGGCCCCACATCCGGGAGCCTTTCTCAACGGAAAAAAAAAAAATAAAATAAATAAATAAAATAAAAAAACTTAACTTACATCACAATAAAACATACTAAACACATAAAGAGAAAGAAAAAAAATATGAATAAATAAGAAAAAACAAAACTCACATATTAAATAAACACTTCCATGCACTGAATGTCTATAATGATTCAACTCGCCTCCTCCCAGTATATAAATGGAAATCTATCAAAAATGAAGAATATATTTATGCTTAGATCAAAACAATAAAAGGTCAACTAACCCCCGGCCCATAACCCCTCATTAAATTTCACAAGTTCATCAACCAATTTATGAATTATAAATTGAATGGATTCGTTTGGTTGCAAGCTTAGCTGCAGTTCGTTTACTTTTCTCATCATTTAACCCATTCTGACCTTTGTTCGCAAGGTCATCTTTCGTTTCAGAAATATCATTATAATCAGTACTGGTTGAATATCTTGCCTGCATTTTAATTAAACTATCATAAATTGAATTGATCGTAAATTCCCCTTCATCTTTATTGATACTAGTACCCCCATATATTATCTTTTTTATTTCTATAATTTCCCTGAAGCTTTGTAAAAGTCCTACAGACGTATCTACTATTTTTGTTTGATCAAATAAAATACTGTGATGAGGAAAATTATAAAGATGTTCTGCAACAGCTGACTCAAACGTTTCTGGTGTTTTGTTTTGTTTTAGAGCGCAATCTATTGCATTCTTGTGTTGTTGTAGCCTATTTTCTAAAGTTTGATGCGTTCTTCCCACATAAAATTTACCACAAGAACATGGAATTTTGTATACTCCTTTTTGCAAATTTCTCGGTACCTTGTCTTTCCCTTTATTTAACAACGAGCTTATATTATGTCCTGATTTAAATGCTGTATTTATATTCTGTTTTTTTTAATTCTCTTCTTAATTTTTGTGACAAAATTGGGATAAAAGGCAAAGTTATGTAATTTGTTTCTTGATTTGACCAATCTTCTTCTAATATTTTTGGTTCCGTCAATTTTTTTTTCCTTTTTTCAATTATTTGAGAAATCATATTTTCCGGATAGCCGGAAAATATGCTATCCGGAAAATATGATTTCTCAAATAATTGAAAAAAGGAAAAAAAAGTTGACGGAACCAAAAATATTAGAAGAAGATGGGTCAAATCAAGAAACAAATTACATAACTTTGCCTTTTATACCAATTTTATGAACGACCATATCAAATGCCTTTGAAAAGTCAAGAAATAGACCCAAAACACACAAGCCCTTGTTAAGGTTAACACGCAGAAACTCTGTTGCATCTGAAAGTGCATGCAAGGTAGAAAAACTGGGACGAAAGCCATACTGATGGTTAGTTATTAGAGAATTACCTGCAGTCGTATCAGTACTAAATACAATTGAAGAGAGTATACAATACACTACTTTTTCAACAACCTTAGAGATTACAGGAATGAGAGAAATAGGTCTATAGTTTGAAGTTAGAGATGAATCAACTTTTTTAAACATAGGTACAACATTACCAACCTTAAATAAATGAGGAAAAACACCAGAAGAAAGAGATAGGTTAGTTATGTGAGCGATGGGGTTAAAAACAAACTGACCAATTTTTTTTAAGAACATTACAGCTTAAACCAAAACCATCAACTGAACGGCTACTTGAAAGCTGAGAAATAATTTTAGAAATTTCGGTATCACTGCATGGAAAAAGGAAAAATGACTTTTCTGCTAAGGGAAAACTACTTACTCTGCTGTAGGGTGGATTAGGAACTGAAGGAAGTGAGGTGAAATACGAATTGAAGGCGCTTGCTGAAGAATTTTTGTCCACGAAAGATCCATCAGCTTTCCTGTAGCGACAAGGGGGGGACTGTTTGAGTTTCTTCGGGAAAGAGCTTAATTAACTACAGTCCAATTCTTTCGCAAATTCCCCTTACACTCATCAATTCGACGCGAAAAATAGAGCTCTTTGGCTGCACGTACTGAAGAAGTAAGCACATTTTTTTATAAAGTTTATACTTCAAAAGATCATCCTGTGTCTTACTTTTACATGCAGCCTTGAACAGAGACGCCTCCATATGTATAGCATTGATCAGACCTCTAGACATCCATGGACATTTGGGTATAGAATTCCTTGGCCTCTTTGTTAGAGGAAAAGGCTTATCCAACAGAGTTCCCATACGACACAAAAATAAATTCGTTGCACAATCAACATCATTAGCTTCAAGAACACTAGACCAATCATTACTTTGAAGACTATGTATTAAATTTGAAATTTCTTTATCTGTGGAAGTTCTAAAAGAAGACTCACCCTGCTCATCCACAGCAATCTTAGTTTGAGGCACAAAAAGTGAAACATAAATAGTGAAGTGATCAGAAAGATCAGTGAAAAAAAGTTCCACATTTTTGTAGATAAGAGCTTGAAACGTTTATGGTAGGGTGCTCTGATCCGCTGAATCTGATGGTGTGATTTTCATTAAAGTTCTATGACTCTTAGGGTTTGTTTCCCCCTTTTTTCAAAAATAAGGCAAATTTTCTCGTGTGCGTAACTTTTGATAGATAACACTAAAATTGATGAAACTTATATATTTGAAATAAGCATAAAAATCTGATTCTTCTGAGGGATCTATTGGTATCAAAATTCTGTTTTTTAGAGTTTAAGCTACTATTTAGCCGCATCGCCCCTTATTTACAGTTCGTTACCACGAACTGTTTGAAAAGAAAATAATAGTTTAGATCTTTTCGTTTTTTAAGACTTTATAGTTTGGCCTGCTATTTGTATGCTGGAGAAAATTTTTCAGTAATTTTTAACAATACACACCCTTTTAAAAATTTGGACTCAAATAGTAGTGTCTAATTTAGTTTCTTCCCTCCTCTAGTTGACCTAAAATAGAAAACTTGATACCATTCACAAAAAAATCTGTCTACTTTCTTTGATACTTTGGATACACTTAGGCTACGCTATTTTGATTTGGTTAAATTTTAAGAGCCGGAGTAGCCCCGAAAGTTTGAACATAATACCCTCAGTCGTTCTTGGCATACTGCTGAAATGACTTATTGGGAATTAGCATTAACACAGTGCATTTTGACTTAATCTTAAGGCAACATTTAGTTTTTCAAAAAAATGGGGAAATGGGAGGGGGGGCGTAGGGAGGGGGATTTGTTGCCCTGAAATTGATTTCAACTATTAAAAAGGACACTAGCCCTTTCTTTTTTCAATCGAATTAGCCCTTTTCGAAGTTTCTACGACAACTCCAACGATACGAAGTGCCTCGGTCTAAAAAAAAAATAATACATTGTACCCACGTCGCTCTTTACTATAAAAATGTCAAGCCTTCCAATCACTTTCAACTATTAAAAAGGGCACTAGCCCTTTCAATTTCCGATCAAATGAGCCCTTTTTGAGTTTCTACGTAAACGCTTTTTATAAACACCTTATTTGCCCCCGGGAAATAAATTACAACTCTTGGCCTGAGGGCTGTGAGGTGGTTGTCATCCTCAAAGACCTAATCTCCAGAACTTTCAACAACGTTGAACAAAATGGCTATCTCAAAATTTCGATTGGATGTGCTTGGGGAAATAGTGGACGTGAGAGGGGCGTTTTTTTTTTATCTCCATTCACATTCAACTATTAAAACAGGTACTAGCCCTTTCAATTTCCAATTGAATGAGCCCTTTCTGAGTTTCTATGTCAACGCTTTCTATAAACACCTTATATGCCCCCAGGGCATAAATTACAACCCTTGCCCTGAAGGCTGTGAGGGGGTTGTCATCCTCAAAGACTTAGTTTCCAGAACTTTCAACTATGTTGAACAAAACTGCTATCTCAAAATTTTGTTTGGATGTGTTTAGGGAAATGGTGGGCGTCAGAGCGGGGTTTGTTGCTCTCCAATCACTTTCAGCTATTAAAAAAGGCACTAGCCCTTTCAAATTCCAATCGAATGAGCCCTTTTGAAGTTTATGCGACAACGATTTTTTAAGAAAAACCTTATATGCTCCAAGGGCATAACTTACTTCCCTTAACCTGTGGGCTGGGGGGGGGGGCTGTCATCCTTAAAGAACTAATTTCCAAACCTTTCAACTACGTTGAAAAAAATTGCTATCTCAAAATTTTTATTGGATGTGTTTGGGGAAATAGTGCGGGTGAGAGGGGGGTTAGTTACCCTCCAATCACTTCTGACTATCAAAAAGGGCACTAGCCCTTTCCACTTCCAATTGGATGAGCCCTTTTTGAAGTTTCTACGACAACTCGTTCTATAAGAACCTTATGTGCCCCCAGGCCATAACTTACAGCCCTTGTCCTGAGGGCTCTGATGGGGTTGTCATACTAAAAGACATTGGATGTGTTTGGGGAAAAGGTCGGCGTGGGATGGGGGAAAGATGCCCTCCAATCACTTTCGACTATTAAAAAGGGCACTAGCCCTTTGAATTTCCAATCGAATGAGCCCTTTTTCAAGTTTCTACGACAAAGCTTTCAACAAAACCTTATATGCCCCCAGGGCATAACTTACAACCCTCACCCTGAGGGCTGTGGGTGGAGTGTCATCATCAAAGATATAATTTCCGGACCTTTCAACTACTTTCAACAAAATGGCTATCTCAAAAGTTTGATTGGATGTGTCTGGCTAAATTGTGGGCGTGGAAGGGGTGTTCGTTTCCATCCAATCACTTCCGACTATTAAAAAAGGCTCTAGCCATTTCAATTTCCAATCAAATGAGCCCTTTTGATTTTTCTACGAGAACTCTTTCTATAAAAACTTTATATGCGGCCAAGGCACAACTTGAAATCCCTGCCCTGAGGGCTCTGGGGCTCTGGGTGTCTTCCTCAAAAACATAATTTCCATTATGAAATCAAGTACGCCGAACAAAATGGCTATCTCAAACTTTTGATTTGATGTGTTTGGGGAAATGGTGGGCTTGGAAGGGGTATTATTTTCCTTCCAATCACTTTTGATTATTAAAAAGGGCACTAGCATTTCTAATTTCCAATCGAATGAGCCCTTTTTCAAGTTTTTACGATAACTCCTTCGATTCAAAATGCCCTGGTATGGAAACAAAAAATAATTCGATACGAAGTCCCCCAAAAATGTTTGTGGGAATGGTGGGTGTGAGAGGGATGTTAGTTGCTTTCCAATTACTTTCAACTATTAAAAAGTGCACTACCCCTTTGAATTTCCAATCGAATGACCCCTTTTTCAATTTTTTATGACAACGCTTACTATAAAAACCTTTATATGCCCCCAGGCCATAACTTACAACCCATGCCCTGAGGACTGTTGGGGGAGTTTCCAGCTAAAAGATATAACTTCCGGACCTTTCAACTGCGTTGAACAAAATGGCTCTCAAAATTTTGACTGGACATGTTTAGGGAAATTGTGGGCGTGGAAGGGGTGTTAGTTGCCCTCCAATGACTTTCGACTATTAAAAAGGGCACTAGCCCTTTCAGTTTCCAATCGCATGAGTCGTTGTTGAAGTTTCTTAGACAACACTTTCTATAAAACCCTATATGCCCCCCTGGGGCATAACTTACAACCCTTGCCCTGAGGGCTGTGGTGGGGGGGGGATTATCATCCTCAAAGAACTAGTTTCCAGAACTTTGAACTACGTGAACTAAATACCTGTCTCAAAATTTTGATTGGATGCGCTTAGGGAAAAGGTGGGCTTGAAAGGGGAACTAGTTGTCCTCTAATCACTTTCGACTATTAAAAAGGGCACTAGCCCTTTGAATTTCCAATCGAATGAGTCTTTTTTGAAGTTTTTAGGACAACGGTTTCTATAAAATTCTTGTATGCCCCCAGGGCATAACTTACAACCCTTGCCCTGAAGGTTGTGGGGATGTATCCTCCTCAAAAAAATAATTTCTATCTAGAAATCAACTACGATTAACAAAATAGCTATCTCAAAGTTTTGATTTGATGTGTTTTGAGAAATGGTGGGTGTTGCAGGAGTGGTAGTTGCCTTCTATTTGCTATTTACTATAGAAAAGGGCACTAGTCATTTCAATTTTCAATCGAATGAGCCCTTTTCGAAGTTTCTACGAAAACTCCTTCTATAAGAAGGGCCTTGGTATGGAAAATGAATAATACATTGTGCCAATATCGTTCTTTACTTAGGCAGTGCGATTGCGCTGCCTATAATATCAAATGGTCAGAGGTTCGTCCAGCAAATGTATTAGTGCGAACTCATGGAATCGTACTTAGCCAGGAAATTGGCTATTGAGCAAGTTCCTTTCAAGCCCACAAATTCCAGGATGTGTACTTTTATCTTAATAAAAAGTGGTATTTCAAAACTGTGCATATTGCAGTTTTTTTGCGTTATAAATTTTTTATTTCATATTAAATTATTTTTGTTTAATTGAGCAATTACCACATTACTCGTGAACCTAACGAAGCCACTTGAAATACGCAAATGTGAAAGAAAATGCCCATTAACAGAGTAATAAGATCCTTAAGTTGATTCCTCTCTAGACAAATCGAACTTCTGGACAGTGTTTTATGGATGAGACACCTTTTTGGCCCATAAAATTAATACTCCTGCTTTTACTGCTAACAACTTACTGCAGCACCAAGTCAACACAGCCACACACATCCTCCTCCATCCCAATTTATTCAAAGCTTCCCCGTTTACACTCTCCAAAAAAGTTTTGATTTCAGAGGAATTCTTCTTTATGACATCCTCCCAGCCCATTCGGGGGTGATCTGCATTTCGTTTGGTGCCAGATGGATGGCCGACAAGAACGATCTATGGCAATCTGTCATCCTTCATCCGTCAAACAGTTCGTAGCTATCTTAACCTTTCCCTCACTATAGCCCTAGAAAGTGGGACAAACAAATGAAATGCCCCCCGTCCTCATTTATGAGATTACCTATTAAGCACAACTAATCTTTTTTAAACTTATGGAAATCTTCATTTTTGAAATAGTTTGCAAAACAATAGTATACATACAATTAGATATACGATTTCAAACTTAGGGAGAGAGATATGTCAAATAATGGTTCTTGCGGTGGGGCGGGGGAAGCAAAATGAAAGGGCCTATCCTATTTGAAACTATGTATGTATCAGAAGGTGCTATCAAACAAGAGAATATACATACACGGCTGAAATGGTCTCAAATCACTTACAGGAATTGTCATTTCGTAATGATGTATTTCTTTTATGAAATCCCACTTATTGGCGTGCCAGGCCTTGGAAATTTGCACAAACCAATAATTTGTGAAAAATACCAGTCCAAAGATAACATGAGGCTGACAAAGTAAAGGTAGCGGAAGGTTTTTTTTCTATAAGAAAGGTGTGTATGATAAAACTGGAATACCCTTACATTTGTAAATATAAATACATTAAACCAAGTACTTAAATAAATGTTTACGCATCATCAACTTGAAGTTGATGATCAACTTCAAGAATTATAAAATTAAATTAAAATACTGCTTGTGTCATTATTAAAAATTGTTGAAGAAGTTTCTCTGGCTATTTGTATTGAGTTGAGTAGTTATACAACTGCTGTGACTACTATTACAACCATGCCTAAGGGTATGAAGGTGAAATTTTCAGAGATTATTTCTGAAAATTTCTGTTTTACGGATGACAACCTGCCATCCATATGCATGCTGTCAAAAGGGCATATCAGCAATATCTTAGGAGCAGTTTCGTATGTGATATTAAAACTTACAACGGTTGTCGTGGGGGATGTTGAACTAACCTATAGACAACCTTTGCATCATAATACTACTGCTTCTACTCCTACAACACCTATTACTACTGCTATTGGAATTCTACTAGTAATTAAGTGACGGTTTCTCTGTTACCTATCTCACACATAGTATATGCGAGTTTCTAATTTTCTTGGTCTTCGAAAGAAATTTTCAAAATTATAAAATTTTAAAAATTATAGCCACCATCTGTACTTTCTTGCCTCTATTACTTTCTTTTTCACTATTGCTATTGCTTTTCTGTTGCGCTGTTTTTTTACTACCTTGTGTCTTGATTGATTATTTCCTAGATTGTTTCCCAATGCAGACTTCATTGATAATCCCAGGCTCTTTCTGAGCGAGAGGAAGTAATAATGTAACTCAGTCACATTATTTATCGATTTTTCAAAGATAGAAAATGAACTTCAAAACATTTGGGACCTGAAATAAAACCGACGTTACGGCTCAGTTACTCCCATTTTAACTATCATTGCAAATACAGGGCAATAAAAGAGAGTAAGCATTAAACACTTCAAATGGCTAATAAAAAGGATTTGCTTTATCATTGATGCAATCCTTTTTAACATTCTCTAACTCTTTAAATTGCATTTAATCGTAAATTGAAATTCTCTGTCGCAGCTCAACAGCTAGGTCAGTAGTTCCCCGCTTTTTCCATTATCCATTCTAGGAAGTTCAGAGTTTGGTCCTCCAGGAGTAGTTGAGAACATGGACAGTAGTTGAGATGTGTGTCAAAATTTCCTCGCCAATGAGCATTAAATAGAGATTAACTTCAATTGAGGATATATATAGAGAGCGTTAAATAAAGTGCACTCTCTAATAATAATTGAAGGCTAGTTAAAGAACTATAGCGCGTCAATTATAAGCAAGACTTTTTAAAGCAAATGTGTAAAAAATATATACTCCAAAAGAATAAATTTGTTTTGCTGATTTCAAATAAGCTAAGTTTATTAAGCTTGAAGTAACTTCAATAAATAAATTTTGTTTAAGGAAGTCGTTTAATTTTAGAAAAAGCTTGAAAACAGGAAAAGAAAAAGAGGGGATGTCTTTACGAAATATGCACCATTAAATTAAAAATTCAAGAAACCCGAAGCAGGGGCTTCCGCACCCCCCTTCTCTATAAATATGAAATTTTATGTTTTCTTCGAATGGGATCTTTTAATTTTTTCTTCCTGATAATATCCAACCTATAGCTGTAGAATATTGGAATAGGGCTCGTCTGAACGAGAATTGTAAACTCTAGTACCTTTATTAGTAACAGAAAGGACCGCTTTTGAACAAGGTCCTCGGTTATTTATCATAGGCAGGGCGCTAGCGCTGCCTAAGTAATGAACGGTGTGGGCACAATGTATTTTTGTTTTTTTTTTTCTATACCCGGGCATTTTTTATCGAAGGAGCTATCGTAAGAACTTCGAAAAGGGCTCTTTAGATTGGAAATTGGAGTCTTTTGTGCCTTTTTAGTAGTCGAAAGTGGGGGGTGGGAAACTAGCCCCCCCCCACGCCCATCATTCCCCCAACACATCCAACCAAAATTTCGAGATATCCATTTTGTTCAGCGTAATTGATTTACAGATATAAAATATGTTTTTGAGGAAGACAATCCCCCACAACCCTCAGGGCAAGGGTTTAAAGTTCTGCCCTGGGGGTATATAAGGTTTTTATAGAAGACGCTGTCGTAGAAACTTCAAAACAGGCTCATTCGATTGGAAATTCAAAGGGCTAGTACCCTTTTTAATAGTCGAAAGTGATTGGAGGGTAACTAGCCCCCCACGTACATCATTCTCCCAAACACATCCATTCAAAATTTTGAGATAGCCATTTTGTTCAGCATAATTGATTTCCAGATATTAAATATGTTTTTGAGGAGGACACTCCCCCACAACTCTCAAGGCAAGGGTTTTAAGTTATGTCCTGGGGACATATAAGGTTTTTAAAGAAGGTGTTGTCGTAGAAACTTCAAAAAAACTCATTCGATTGGAAATTCAAAGGGCTAGTCCCGTCTTTAATAGTCGAAAGTGATTGGAGGGCAACTAGCCCCCCCACACCCATCTTTCCCACAAGCACATCCAATAAAAATTTTTAGATAGCAATTTTGTTCAGCGTAATTGATTTACAGATAGAATACATATTTTTGAGGAGGACACTCCCCCACATCCCTCAGGGCAAGGATTATGTTATGCCCTTGGGGCATATAAGGTTTTTATTGAAATCCTTATCGTAGAAATTTGAAATCGGGCTCATTCATTTTGAAATTAAAAGAGCCAGTACTCTTTTTGATAATCGAAGGTAATTTATAGGCAACTAACCCCCCTAACCTAACCTAACATAAACCAGACACAATATAAACACATAGACGACACGAAAACAGAGACGACACACACACAGAGACGACACAGACACACAGACGACAAACACACAGAGATAACACACACACAGAGATGGCACACATACAGAAGACACAAACACAGAAACGACACACATATAGAGACGATACCCAAACTCAGATAACACACACACAGAGACGACACACTCCCAGACACGATACACAAAGACAGACGACACACACACAGAGACGAAACACACACACAGACGAAACACACACAGACACGACAAACACACAGAGACGACACACACAGAGAGACAACACACACATAGAGACGACACACATAGAGATAATAAACATAGATACACATAGAGATAAGGTTTTTACTGAAATCTTTGTCGTAGAAACTTGAAAAAGGGCTCATTCGATTTGAAATTCAAACAGCTAGTACCTTTTTTAATAGTCGAAAGTGATTTGACGATAACTAACACCCTTCTCACGCCCATCTTTTCCCCAGACACTCCCCCACAACCCTCAGAGCAAGGATTATAAGTTATGCCCTCGGGGCATATAAGGTTTTTATTGAAATCGTTGTCGTAGTAACTTGAAAAAGGGTTCATTCGATTTGAAATTCAAAAGGCTAGTTCCCATTTTAATAGTCGAAAGTGATTTGAGGGCAACTACCTACCCCCCTCTCACCCACCTTTTCCCCAAACACATCCAATTAAAATTTTTAGATAACCATTTTATTCAAGGTAGTTGAAAGTTTTGGAAATTAGGTCTATAAGGATGACAACTCCTCCCCCCACAGCCCTCAGGGGAAGGGTCGTAAGTTATGCCCTGGGGGCATATAAAGTTTTTATTGAAAGGGTTGTCGTAGAAACTTCAAAAGGGCTCATTCAATTGAAAATTGAAAGAGCTAGTGTCTTTTTTAATAGATGAAAGTGATTGGATAGTGACTAACGCCCCTCTGACGCCCACCATTTTCCCAAACACATCCAATCAAAATTTTGAGATATCCATGTTGTTTAACGTAGTTTAAAGTTCTGGAATTAGGTCTTTTAGGATGATAACCCCCTCAGAGCCGTCAATGCAAGGGTTGTAAGTTATGCCCTGGGGGCATTAAAGTTTATATCGAAAATTGTTATAGAACTTTCAAAAAGAGCTCATTTGATAGGGAACTGAAATTGCCCTTTTTAATACTCGAAAGTGAGTGGAGAGTAATTAGCCCCCCTCTTACGCCCACCATTTCCCCAAAAACATTCAACTGAAGTTTAGAGATAGCCATTTTGTTCAACATAGTTGAAAGTTCTGGAAATTACATATTTATGGATGACAAACCCCCGAGAGCCCCAAGGGCAAAGGATGTAGTTTATGCCCTGGGGGCATATAAGATTTTATAGATAGAGTTGTCGTAAAACTTCAAAAGGGGCTCATTCAATTTGAAATTGAGAGGGCTAGTGCCCTTTGTAATAGTCGAAAGTGATTGGAGCGTAACTAACCTCCCTGTCATGCACACAATTCCTCCAAACACATCCAATCAAGATTTTCAGATAGTCATTTTGTTCAACGTAGCAGAAAGTTCTGGAAATGAGATCTTTGACAATGATCTCAGGGTAAGGGTTGTAATTTATGCCCTGGGGGCATATATAGTGTTTTCTGAAAGTGGTGTCGTTTGCAAAAGTGCTCATTCGATTGGAAATCGAAAGGCCTAGTGCCCTTTTTAATAGTCGAAAGTGATTGGAAGTCTTGGACATTTTTATAGTAAAGATCGATGTTGGTATTATGCATTGTTTTTGTTGTTGTTATACTATATATATATATATATATATATATATATATATATATATATATATATATATATATATATATATATATATATATATATATATATATAATGTATTACGGTAATTACTTGGCTAAAAAAAAAAAAAAAAAAAAAAAAAAAAAAAAAAAAAAAAAACTCTCTTCCTACTTTAGTAACTGAAATAAACGAGCACTTGAACAAGGTCTAGGCCCTACTCATCCATCTAGTTCCCTAGGACAAAACAGTACATCCAATCCGATAATCCGAAAATCCAGTCCAAATTAGAGCAAAATCAACATCAATAGGGCCTAAGTATACGTCAGTGTTCCGAAACCAAGCTATAACACCTTAAATGTACAAAAACTTTATATTCCCCAGGTGATCACCAAATATCGGGGCTCATCAGATGAAAACTCATCGCCTAAATGGGTTTCGGCGCTTAAATTTCATTACCCAGGCAAAATGAGCGCGCCATGCCATACGCCATGCAAATTTTCAAAGCATCCTTAACCAACCTTCAATTAACACTGAGAGCCAAACCTTCAGCCAATTTAAACCCAAATAATTACATAGTACTAGCCATCCCCCGGAACAATTTCACTTTCACTCACATTCTAAGAAATAAATTCCAAAATATCATACTTTAATCTTTACCACATGTGTCGCAACCAACCCTAAACTACCGGGAAGATAAACCAGATTCCTTCAACAGGTTACTGTAAAATACCATTCAAGATATCTTGATAACCCTTATTATACTTAAGTAAAAGTTGATTACACTGAAAACAAAGCTTTTTAAATTGCCAAGCAAGTTTATTGGCGGAAAAACCTCTTACGATTAGCTTCTTTTTTAAGTAACATACATATGCTTCTAAAATCGATGTAATTAGTACAAATTTTTGCATATCTAAATAGTTGGGAAAAATACGATAAATATGTTATATTCGAATGAATATTACTTTTTGGAAATGGAAAATTAACTATTTCAAAATTAAAATCGTCTGTTTTATTATATATTTTTAAAAATTATTGTATTATTAGGTGTCACATTAATATCTAAATCTAGAAAATGGTCATAATTGCCATTCCCATTACTGGATTCCAGCTTTAACTCTGGTGGATATATTTTACTTGAAATCTCAAAAAAATCTGAACAATTTATCACCAGAAGGTCATCTATATATCTTTTATTATTTGAGAGCAAATACTTTATGTTACTTGGATTCTTTTTATCGATCATATAATCATATTCTAAATAATTTAAAAACAGGTCCGCTATAACTGGACTGGCATTACCCCCCATAGGCATTCCAGTACTTTGATTATGTAGATTACCATTAAATTTTATAAAAGTATTAAATAGAACAAATTCTAGTAGATCAAAAATCATACCTAGGCTATAACATCTTGAACTAATGGTAGTATTAAAATAATTAGTCCTTCTCGCCGTCTTATTATACGTATCAATTTTTAAAAACGGCAAATTAGACAAAAGAAAAGCTTTCTTAATAATGTTTTCTAAATTTATAAATGCTAAATTAATGGGTAAATTTGTATATAATGTAGTGAAATCAAACGAGTCCACTCTTTTGACTGAAACTAAAGCAAGAGAGTCTATTACTTGCAGCGAATTATTAACGCTCCAATGTGGATTAAACTTAGAAATTTTTTAATTCCCGAGCAATATGCCTTAAATTTATTTTTGATTTCTCCTAAAATACACGATAGGTCAGTAGCCGCAACTCTGGTCAGGCATCTTGCTGCACCCGCAATAAAGCGTGGTTTCGGGGGATTTTTATGAAATTTTGCCGTCCAATATAAAAACTGAAAATTTTTATCATTATCATTAACCCTAATATTAAATTTTTTAAAAAGTGTATCCTCTATTCCAATCAATAGACTATTATTAACATCTTGAACCTTTTTATATGTATTTATTGTACTAAGCTCCCTTGTTAAAACATCACAATATAGCTTCTGACA
The DNA here is from genome assembly GCF_049724085.1 of Artemia sp. Qi Xiang Cuo. Taxonomy (NCBI): domain Eukaryota; kingdom Metazoa; phylum Arthropoda; class Branchiopoda; order Anostraca; family Artemiidae; genus Artemia; species Artemia sp. Qi Xiang Cuo. The sequence goes on along the minus strand of NC_142795.1, from coordinate 1,725,333 downwards.
AATTATTGCAAAATTATTATTCGCTTTATCAATGGGTACAATTAAAAACCTCTTTATATTAGTAATCGCTTGTTTTATCTTAAAATTATAAAAAACTCCATCATTATTATTTTTATTTGTTCTCTTATATATCTTATTTTTTACCTTATTAATAATTTAATTTTTCCAATTCTGAAAACTATTTTTATTAATTTTCTCTTTTTTGCACCAATTATCGATAAATATTTCTAGATTATTATTTAACCCACTAAGCAGATTCGAGGGTTTTAGATAATTTGAAAGACGGACTTTAGCCTCCATTTTCATTATATTCTGCAATTCAATTTTCTTTATTATTACTAAATCAACTGTAATAATATGTTTGCAAGTTGGATTAACAAATGATAACAATTGCTCACACTTACAAATAGGTTTCCAATTACTATCCGTGTCAAAATTCTTAAGTATTAAATTATAATTAAAAATCATTTGTCCTATCGTTTTTAAAAACTTATATGTTATTATCAGATTTTTTTATACTTTAAATTACTAGAAAGAGCCTGTTTCACACCAGCCTGGTTTATAATTCCTGGTAAATTTATATCCTCTATTTGTTTACTTATAAAAGTTATAGGTAGATATAATCTCTTCTCCTTATTAACAGTCTTGTCTGACTTTTTATCTTTTGAATTACATTTAGTTCTAGCTAGAATACATACTGTATCATAAATTAGTTTAATTTTTGAGTTACATGGTGTTTTATTATTTATGTTCCAAAATAATTTTATTAAATTATTTTTTGATAACTTATTTAAACATTTAATTATACTAGCCATACCATTAGACTCAAATAGTTTGCACAATTCCTTCAAATAGATATCTAAATCTATATTCTTTTTCCTATTGTTTTTCCTATGCCCTCTTGATCGATTTTTACGTTTAACGGGATGATTAAAAGAAGGATGATCCATTACATCATTTATAAAATTAACAAATACATTAGATATGTCTCCATATTTAGCCACTCGATCATTCAAACCGAAAGGATAAGCAATACCGAGGGTATGGATCCAATAATCTTCACGTTTACGTAAATTTACATTTTTCTCTTCTTTAGTTAGATTACTTAAATCCAAATTTTCTAAAATCATAATAGTTAAATTAGTTAAAGAACAGGTACCATTATTACAATGCTGTACTAGATAGCTATTCATTTTTTTACCATTAATTGTGCTTTTGTGCCCAGAAAATCTCTCATATATGTTATTAATACTTTCCCCCACACATTGTAAGCCACAAATTTTACATTCCAACCGATAAATGATATTATTTGTTTTACAATTTACCCTACCCGAAATAAACATTGAAACTTTTTATTATATAAAGTGCTTTGTACAATAGCCCTAGGGCTGAAATAGTCTCGACAGAGAAAACAACAACTGGTACACTTACTAATATCCGGTAGACCGCTTTGAATCTTACTAGTATTCGAATTTATCATTAAAAACAAGGTAAAAAACCAAAACGACAAACAAGGCAAAATCCAAATCATATCCAAAAATCAAGCCCATTTCCATTAACCATAACACCAAACAACAACCCAAAACCAAACATATATGTATAAAAATATATATTTATATCATATATATATATATATATATATATATATATATATATATATATATATATATATATATATAGATAGATATATAATTTTTTTAACCAACTCTATAAAAAACAAAAAAGTGAACGATTTGAGTATAAAGAATAATAAAAAAAAAAAACAAAAAAAAAACAATTAACTGCAAAAACAAAAACAACCGTTACTATACACCGCAAAAAAATACAGAAAATATTACAAAAACACACAAAGGACTAATTGCTATTGCCACACAACTCGGCCCAAGCGACCCCAAAAATTCAGAACGACGTTTCGTCACAGCAGCAATCGGATCTGTGATACCGAACCTTGCAGACATCTTGGAATTTTTAACCCACGGTGGGGTATTTAAAAGAAATTTTGCATATTTGTAAAAAAGTGATCGAAGGTTTCTTTTATCACTAACACTAAATATATGCCAAAACGGTGATAAAGCCAGAAAGTGTGGGATCACCAGTGCATTATATAGCCTAGCTCGAATTTGTCGATTATATTTCGCTTTAGTTGAAGATAGCGCCCCGTAAGCCTTACGTGCCTTTTCTGCGAAATTACTTATTTGGCGAGCACGTGTAGATGCCATGTTATGACCTATAGGCATTCCTAAGTACATTATGGAGTCAGACAGTGGAACCTCTTGAGCACCAAAATTGACAGCAAGATCTATACAATCTGCATTTCTCCTATTGAAAGCAACAATCTCGCTTTTACTTGCATTAAAAGATAGGCCTATCTCTCTATAAGCATCATCTAGAATCTGAAAATTTTCATCAATACGAGACAAACATCTACTTAAATTAAAAATATCATCTGCGTAATTAAGTAATGTTACATCCAAACCTCGGAAAATGCAGCTCATTTGCACTAACTGTTGGGCCTCGAGAACACTATTATTATACAACCGGGGTGACGAAATTGCACCCTGCCTAATGCCCTTTCTAACCGGAATAGCTTTTGGCAATACAATCGGCCCGTTAGGAGACGGGACTTTAACTTGGACTCGAAGCTTCTTATACATATCCCGAAAAGGCAAAATAACCGATCGGTCCACACCACGTTTATGAGCAGACACTAATAACTGGGGATGTATCCCAGAATCAAAAGCACGTCTAACATCGTGACTCGCTAGAGTAAGGGATTCATTCAGTTCATCAGCTTCTATTAATATATTAGCAAGAATATAATGGACTTGCTCGCGACCAACACCTTTTTTAAATCCGAACTGATTATCGGGGGTAGAACATTGAAAAGCAATATGATCTATAACTAGCAATTCCATAAGCTTACATAAAACCGGCGAAACAGTTATAGGGCGGTAAGATACGCATTCAGACGGATTTTTCCCTTTTTTCAAAATAGGTGTAATTACTCCAGTACCAAAAACGTCGGGAACGAGACCAGAATTAAAGATATATATATATATATATATATATATATATATATATATATATATATATATATATATATATATATATATATATATATATATATATATATATATATATATATATATATATATATATATATATATATATATATATTTATTTATTTATCAAAATGGGATCTAACATAACTTTTATTTCGAATTTACGACACCCTGTATTTTAAATAATTAAAAAAAACTGCCTTTTATACACTTTAAGGGAAAAAAGCAATACTCTTAAATAAGAAATAGCTTCCAAGATATGAGAAGAGTTTGTTTTCAACTTTACCGTTGTTAGATGAGAAATCTGTCGTTCTCCACTTAAACACGTCCCTGCTCAAATAAAGCCTCTCTATTAGAAATGTAGGGTTTCTTAGGTCAAATAACGTAAGACTAATGAAGCAGAACTATGGAAAACGTTTTAAGCACAGCTAATCAGGAATCCTAGGTAGGAAAAATAAAAAAATAACAAAAAAAACTTTAGCAAAGCAGGCTATTAATTTACCGCTTCACAAATACTGTGATGCAAATCAATTGTTGATTCCACGTCATGCACTTTATTTTTTCGTGAGACCAAGCATGGAGACAGGCACATGCGCTTTATTTTATTTTGGAGGAGCCCCAACGTTTCAAGAGAGATGAGTTCTCGCAGCCCCACTCAAAGTGTCTGTCTGCCTAGAGATCAAACTGATAGCAAAATTTCTGGCAACAAAATTAACAACGATGGCCTTAATAATTTTCTATTCGTAATAGTTGGAACTCAAGGTAAAAAATGGAGCAGTTAAATTTAGATACTCAGCTCTCCATATAAAAAAAGAAAACAAAGGGACCCAGAATGGACAAAGCAAAAGTTAAAAGGCCTCTACAAATTATTAACAGCAAGTAAATAAAAAGTAGTGTTAATTACAACCTTATCACCTCATCTCTGCCCAAACACAATCAGCTCATTAAATGAGTTTCCATTAAAAATTGAATGAGATATAACAACTATCTGAGGTCCTAATTTCCAGCTCTTCGATTGGATAATTCTTTAATCAATTTAAGCAATTAAAACAGTCGAAGCAATAAAGTAAAATTGGATACAAGTTTGTAAGTGTCTTATGTTCAGTTCTTTGGGTGACTTTCCATCCAAAGAGTTTCCTTCTATATTTTACTAATATAATTTTCTTGTAGAATTTGCTTATGCAAATAAAAAAAAATCTAAGCAGCGTTAACGAACAAATAAACGTTCAAATAGGGATAAATCTATTTATTGGATTTATTTTGTATCATTGAAAACAGATACACAAGTGTGAATATTTCGACCAAATATACAGCGATCATCATCATCAGAAATACTAAAGGCGTAAAATTAAAACTAACATACATACACGGAACAAAATATAACTGGGTTCACCCTAAAGGTTCCTTTACATTGAATCACACTGAACTCCGTAAGCCTTCCGTAAATCTCATTATCCTCCGTATGACCTTAAGTTAACGTATCCGTAAGTCGAAACGAAATGCTAGAGCTCTGACGGAAGAAGTTCAAAATACTTCAACTTCTTACGTTTACGTTTAAGCAAAATGGAACTTAGAGAGGAAAAAAATATTTGAGTTTGTAGAAGCTAGAAAATGTTATATAGCTCAAAGGACCCTGTTTTAAAGGACAAACAATTTAAACTAAATTCTTTGGAAAGTCTGAGCCAATTTCTCATCAGCAGGAAAGAAAGTAGTAAGTATAGACTGTCTTGATTTATAGGCCTAGGCTAGGATAGGCTATACTTTGATACATATTGCTAGTTTTTTTCAATTCTATTTGGGTTTGAGGTTAAAATAAAACCTGCTGTGGTACAGTTAATCATTTTAAATGATATTTAGGGGATTTGTTTTGTAACTTAACTCAGTATTTAAAATATTCTAAATGAGGTTTAAGCAAGAATAAATTTAGATTGGGATCTAACCTACTTTGGTACATTTAAATAGATAGTTTGATCTAGTTTCACAACATCCTCTCAAATGAAAAAAAAAATAGGATCATTGAGAAAAAATAAAGATTTTAAGTTAATTTCTTTGGAAATGTACTAGTTTTATATAGGCTATCTTAGGGATATATCCAGGACCATTAGGGAAGATAATGTACACTGTCAGAAACACAAATGTGATACATGAAAAGAGTATAAAATAAGGAATCTAATGGTATTTTTTTTAAGTTTATTAAGCCATTTTCTCCTATAAGGCTGCTGATCTTGAGTTGCTGATTTCTCCTATAAAGCTGCTGATCTTGAAGTCTTGAGTTGTAAATTCTCTTCTTTAGTATTTCCTGAACGTAAGTTGAATTTCGAGTGAAAGTGGCAAAATATTCTTCGTCTTCTAATTGCAAAAGAAATATTTTTGAATTTACAGTTATATTCTTGATTGTTCACATTTCTCCATACATATGACGTAATACCTTAAATTAGTTTTTTTTAAGAAGCAAGGAGCAACAAAAAAGAAGCAAAGAGTAGAATTTTGTATCTGTCTTCAGTGTCTAATAAATGGACTCATCTCCATTTGAACGTTTATTTGTTTGTCATAAAAAGGCAGTGTGGTCTTGGAAAAAAAAAACGAATTAAGGTACTAAATAATGTTCTAAAAAGCTCCTAATTTGTAATCAAAAAGTGTAAAAATCAAAACTTCTTTGTCAATTTCACAATGACCACACAGACTTTCGATAGTTTAAATCCTTTGATTAAACCTCGGTTCGCTTGAGCAACAGGTAGACACAAAATAGCGATGGGGAACTCCCTAACAAGGACCATTATGTCAAGACTATTCCAGCACATATAATTGAATCCATAGGAGGGTATATACAACATCATGGTATTTACAACTATATATTGTATTTATTAAAACGCTTCACGGCTTACACATAGTTTCAGGGGATAATAAACCCGAAAAAAACATAGCCTGATCATAATTAGATATACCTGATGTGTGTCCCATAATTCCGTAGTTCTATGCATTCTGGAACAGTTGAGACAACTTAAAGTTTACTTTAAGAATTATTCAAGGCCACAAAGTTGGGGTCTATGGAAAGGACCTGAAAATGATGCAAAATATGTGCACCAAATACCAAACTGTACATGCAGTTTCTGGGTGCGACTTTGCCAAATGTCAACAAGTTGAATTTTGTTTCAAGTCGAGGGAATAGGTTGCCCTGCCTTCCAGACAATATCCCCAAATTATTAAATACCATCCTTAATAATTTATCAAGTCCATGTGTAGTAAAAAAAGCCGTTAGGTACGTATTACCCGTCTAAGCATGAATACTTTTTGCCTCTCAAAAGAATCTTTGTTATAACAGACATGGAACCTGATGGGATAGAAATAAATATTCCTGCCCAAACAATGCGTGCTTTTAAAATCTTGTGTGTGAAGTTTTATGTGAAGTTAGCAGAAAATGTTTATATCTGCTACAACTGTTATTCAACCTTTAAGGTCTTACAAAAATGAAAGTAATTGAACGTGATGTAGCTACCTCTAGCAAGGCAGACTAGGCACCAGTAATGGTTGAGTTTCCTAACCTAGTCAATCGACAATTTTTAGAAGAATTCAACTCTCAGTGGTGATCAATCGCTACTGAATCTAAGCGTTTACCACCTCAGTACTGAAAAAGTCCAGATTTTTTGGGGGGAAACTGAATTAGCTTCCAAATGATCCTAGCGGCAATAAATATGCAGAGCTTTGCACAACTATGTTCTCTGTGATGCCTCTTCCACGCTCATCCGTTCAACAGAACCAGTTTCGTCGAAACCATTAGAGTACAATAAAAATATCTCTTCCAATTGTATATTAGAATCCATATCAAAACTTCGTTTATTAGACATCCTGTCACTTCAAGCTCACTTCAATTATTGAACAAAATACTTTGCAAAGGAAACTCAGATAATAACATCCAGATATCTTATATATATAACATAGGTCTCTCATCGTACAGCGACAATATTCTTTGGCTTGTTTCCAGGTAAGTTCTTATCTCAAAGTTTATACTTTGGCATGTAGCTTTTTCAAGGAGACGCTCTTATCTCGAAAACCAGACGTGAGGGATTGTTAACTCCAATAGTACATTGGGATAGGCTCGATCCGGAGGCATTAAAGGGATACTACAAACATCCATGTTATAAAAATAAAAAATAAACATGGAATTTTGTCATAGAAAAATGAAATTATTTCCACATCTCTTATTTATGAATTTGACTGTCTTTCTGAAAAGTAATGTTAGTTCATTTTAGTCAATGCATTCGAAAGAATAAACTTGGAAAAAGAGGAACTTTTCTTAGGTATTCAGTGTTTCATTTTGATTAACATTATGGATTCGCAACATCAAAAGAAAAACTTTTAAAAACAGAATTATCCAAATTCAATAGGTTTTCTTTTCCATTCTAACGGTACGTTGTTAAGCAGAAATTAGTATGTCAGAAATATGTTGTATACAAAAAGACCAAATAAAGGCAAAACAACAGAATATTCCTCAGAGTATAGAAATACATTAATATAGGAAAATTATAGCACAGAAAAGTTCCAATAAGTTTCACTTAAAATAATAAGTTAATAACAACTTATAAAAATTATAAGTTTGTATTAGATAAGTGTAAATTTGCAATCCTATGTATATCTTTGCTGCATATTACAAAACACCAACAGTTAAATCTTAAATGGAAAAAAAACTCCAACGTAGTTATGCTGTTTTGGGTAGCAACGGGCACCAAATTCAAAACAAACGGGGTAATAAATCGTCAAAAAAATGACCTAAACATATATGACACCGAACAGCATAAGAAGGCTTGGATATCTTTTGAAAAAGTAGTTGTCTTAGGGAGTGAACTGGTTGTTACTGCTTTAACTTCAAGGGACAAAAAGCGATATCAAATTTAAAAAGTTAATTTTCTTATGTTTTTCATGTATCGACATGGCGACGCTTACTAAAATGTGGCATTACCCTAAAAAGTTATAATTTTGATATAACCAAAGGTCTGAGATAACTTTGCTTTTCCATTATGAATAGACCTAAGATGGGTCCCGTGGCAAAAGATATTTTTGTTTTGAGGTCCTTGATACTTTAACGATTGCTGTTCCTTTACTAGCTTTAGCAAAAACAGATGACACTTTAAAAAAAATAATTTAAAAAACTTTTTCTAAGAAATAAAAAAGAAAAGTAAAGAGCTCCATTAGATCAAAAATGAGCAGAAATAAAACAAAATAATCTACGAAGTGTAATACTACCGCAAATTACCATCAATAAATAAATGATATCCAAAAGGAACAAAGATTACCATAATAAACTAAAAACAAACAGAAATTAACATGAGTAGGGCTGACAACCCCAATGCTTTCTCAAGATTAGGACATAATTTGCAATTTACTGAAAAAATGCAAATTAATGTGCATTGACAGTTTAATCTACATATGCCGATATCTATTCTTTACAGTCTTAACGGTTGAAAACTATTCAAGCGGGAAATTTCAAATTTCAAAAAAAATACAAATTTGAAATTGCTATTATATATTAATTGTAGAATTATCAACTCATCCTTTTTATAAATAATACCGTTAAATAGCCATTGATGGTAGAAACGTGGCAGGAGCATGGGTTATAAAAGTATTTTTAACCCTGACAAACGTAGGCCTAGTTTCATGCTTGTATTAGCCAATATATACAGGGCATATTTCGAGCTATTTTTACATTCCCGTCTATCTTCCCATCCTATCTGGTGTTTACCCTGGCTTAATCATAGGCATCGCAATGGCACCGACTCAGTAAAGAACGATGTTAGAACAACGTGTTTTTTTTAGACCAGGGCACTTCGTATAGAAAGAGTTGTCGTAAAGCCTTAAAGTACCAAGGACACCAAAATGAAAACACATTTAGCCCTCTTAATCTATTTTAGGCCTATTCATACCTGAAAATCCGGGTTTCCTACGAGTTTTTGTTTAGCTGCTATTAGCATTTTTAGTTTGAATAAATTCGCAAAACAGTGTTTTCAATAATAAAACAACGATAAACTTCGGAGCTGAATAATATTAGCGAAAACTATTTCCTACGAATCCGACACTGTTTTTCATCTTTGAAAATTCAAATTTACAAAATCTGTTGATTGTTATATATAAATTAGTGAAAATACATTTTGTTAAAAAATATGACCTCAAGTTCAGAAAGTGACTATTCTGATGCGTCAGAAAATATTTTGATAATGACCAAGCGCTAGATGGTATGCAAGATACCATTTCAGGATACTTGTTCCAGCTAGACCCCGGCGCCGCGCCGGCGGATCGAACCAACACCGCCGACGAGAGACCTGGCGCCCCCACAGGGTCGTAACGCAGCCGGCGCGCCGCCGGCCCGCCGCCGCCCACCGAGGCGGCGGCGGTCGGGCGATTTCAAATTAATTTTGCGGCAATTCTTTATTGCGTCAACCGCAAATTCGGAGCTGTTCCTTCTTGTGTGGTTTAGTATTTCGATTTTTCTGATTAGAAATCAGGCAGGGCTTGCACTATCCCCGAATTTTCGGGTATTTCCCCGAAAATATATGCGTCATCCCGAAAAAAATGTGGTTCCCCGAATCGCCGAAAACCACGCAATCACGGTGCCACCCCTAGCGATTTATCACCAGTGACTTTCCCTGCCAAATATTACATGGCATATTCAAATAATTTCGAATGCAGTTTCCCAATCGCTATTTCTTACATCGTTTGTAGTCAGGAATTTTATTTTCAAGTTGAATCCCAAAAAAAACCTTCTATTGTGACAAATTTAGCTATAAACTAAGCTATGTACAAGGTTTGGGAATTGAAGATTAAACTGGAAGTTACCTAAAAAATATGATTCAAAAATAAATTGTAAATTATTGCCTATAGGAGGGGGGATAGGGGGCTATCATTTTTAAATGATAATACCTCATTTTTTTTATTGAAAGCGGGGATGCCTAAAGGTTAATTCTTTTTTTCATTTAAAATGGAGACAGAAGAAAATGATATCAAGTTCCCTAGGAAACCATTGAAATATTTTTATAGACCCAAGGCCCCCCATTAGGACTTGTTCATTGTCTTGGGTATTTGGTGATTTCTCATAGGCTACTGGCCTAATTTGGCTTTTTTGTGTGCTCCCTTTTAATTATATTCTTTGGATCTTATTGAATGCCACTGCAAATCTATGACTCAGTTTTCAAATAATTTGAGGTATATCTTAGTAATTTAGACATTTTTGTTGTTGTCTTTGTATCACCTTATTCATACCCTCAATTTTTTTCAAGGAACACTCAGCTTTTTAACGTTATTTTGCGTGTTTGTTTGAACACTATAGTGACCTATTTAATTATTAAGTAACTTATTTTTCTAATGAAAGCTGAGACAGTATCCTATCAATGCGTTATCCAGAGGGGGGGAGGGAATTATTACATTTAAATAATAATATCTATAATTTTTTTTTATTAAAAGCAGGGATCCCCCAATTTTTTTTCTAATTTAAAGCAGAGATGGTATTTTATCAAGGTGGTATCCAGAGAGGGGGGGAGTAGTGAGCTATAATATTTAAAGAATAATACCTCGATTTTTTTAAAGAAAGGGTGCCAATAAGTTAAATATTTTTTTTTATTTAAAGCACAGACGGTACCCTATCAAGATAGTATCCAGAAGGGGGGCATAGGGAGATATTATAATTAAGTGATAGTACCTGTTTTAATACAATATATATTTTTAAGAATCCAAAAGAGCAAAAAAAAAAACAATCAATATCAAATTCACCCCTTTCAACTGTTTTAGTTGTGATATGCAAAGGACAATATAAAAAAATTAAGCTGCTAAGTTCAAAGCTATATTCAAAGTTTTCTGATTAGCCTAATTTAATATTAAGATCGTCTGACCTAAAAAATAAGACACACGTATAGTCTGAACTCCATTGCAAATCCATATATAGCTAAATTTGTCAAGACTCCCCCCTCCCTCCCTCCATACTGGTGAAAAATATACCCTGAATTATAAATCAACACCATATTTTTGGTGCATAGCCTAGACTGCAGTTTTCAACGAAATTTAGCATTTCAGAAAAATTCAAAATACTGAGTATTTTTCATGCTCGTTTATAATTAAATTATCACTTTACAGGGACCATTAATTTTGAGCCCTGACGGGGCTCGAAGGCTCAGAACAGCCCATGTAAACCTAGTAACCCTATCCTCAAAATTTTGCTTCTTTAAATAACGGGCAAAGTAGAAAAATTGGTAATTTGTCGCTGACTAATGATTGAAGCACACTTTGGATATATTTTTCAATATTAGGGGGGGAGTAACGCAGAGGCGAGGGGTATAAAATTAAAAGTCTAATAACCATAATAATTTATTTATTATGAAGTAACAAAATAAGAGTCTTTGATTCAGGCTCATCACAAAACAAAATATAACCCAGTTGTGCTTATGATTTTTATCTAGTAATTATGTCAGTGATTCCCACTCTCAAACTGTAATTGGGCAAAAATAAACATTAAGTCATGATAAAATAAAAAGTAACAAGATAGAACTAAGAAGGTATTTTTGACATTACAACTGAGGCAGTTGCTCCCCCCTCTAATATTTGGCACCACAAAATTATTTGGCCTAATGCTGAATTAGAATAAGCAGTGTCCAATGGCAAGTACAATTAATGCAATAATATATTGGTATACGGGTCATTATACAATGGAATATATCACAAAACAACGATGACAGATGATGATCTAACGGTATTGATTTATTTAAGCAGCATTTGTTATTCAGAGAAACCACGACTCTCTAATTTTGTTCTTAATATAATTCCTGTTTTGTTCCACTAAATTTTTTTGGTACTGTTCTAATATATGGGCAACATGCATGAATGCAACTTGAGAAAAGCCAAGAACAGATAACATTACCCAGTAATTTCCTATCTTATGCTCTATAAACAAGGGGTTTCTCACTCCAGGAACTATATTCAAGCTTTAGTTTTTTGGGGTTTAGGAGGAAAAAAGGTACCAAGGTTAGTTTAGGTTATGTATTTATTATATGCTATGCTTTACCCCCACCCTCCTAATGTGCGAATATACAGCCAAAATTTGTTTCTAAACTATTATATTTTTATCCTATTTTGTTTTATTTCACTAGCATTAACCAAACTTCACTTCTCACATGTTCCCCAGATATTAGAACAGTACCTTTTTTTTCCTGCATTGCTTTAGTATAACAGTATGACATCCTTTTCACTAATAAATACCCATAATTTTTTGAAGGCCTATAGGATATATGTTTGGAAAATTCAATCAATTATTATTATTGTTGCTGGTTTGCCTGTGAGTCCAGGCAATTTGATGTTCATATGTTAGCCCTAAAACTTAGCTGCCCTTGCCTTAGACTATAGGCAGGCAGACCTTATGTCACTTGTTCACCTGCAAATCCAGGCAACTTGTTGGGTCAACCAATTTTGAATGAATTTTGTGTTAGTGTAACTGTCTGAGCTTATAAACTGGGTTGCCTGTCTAAGACTTTAGTCAGGTAGACCCTATGCCACTTGTTTGCACACAAGGCCAGGCAACTTTTCAGTCAACCAATTTTCCATTAATTCTGTTTTAGTGTAACTGTCTTGGCTTATAGATTGGGTTTTCTGACTGAGGACTGCAAGTCCAGGTGACTTAGTGGTTATGCTAATCCTAAAACTTGGTCAAAATGCCTTAGACTCTAGGTGGACAGGCCTACTTGGAGAGTCTACTTGAATTACAATAGAGATGACTAAGATTTTTGGGCTGACTCACAACAGACAATGTCTATGGAACTTGCTGATGAAGAAGCATCCCAAGCCTAATTTTCCTGGACACATAAATTCTCAGGTCGGTTGACTAAGTTTTAGGATTGATATGTGACCACCAAGTTGCCTGAACTGCAATTGGAACTATGAAAAGCCATCTGTATGACTTAGTTGTTTTCTCTATGTATCAGTGGGGTAATGTTATTTATTTTGTATGACATTTTAGTGGATCATATATTAAATAAGAAAACCAAAAGCATTCTGTATAACTTTATTCATGTTTCTCTATAATAATTTCATGTTTAAAAAATCATACAGAAGACTTTATACCATTCTCCATGTTTAAAGGAAACACAATATTGCCTATTGTTTTGATTTTATAGTGCTTTGTATATAAGAGTAAATGACAATATTTGTTGCTTAGAGCATAAAGAACCAATGACTTTAATAGGCCTAGTCAAACAGTGCTCACCCAAGTAATTTGTATTTCTAATATAAAAAAAGCATAAAAGGTATATGCTACTATTATATAGTAACAATGAGGTAGATTTATATAAAAATATTCAAGCAAATCACACAGCGTACTAGGTGTTTTACCTTAGCCTACATAAGGTAGGCTATCAGTGGAAGTCATTAGGTCTTTAAAACTACCAAAAGGGTAGCCTATATATTGATACTTTCTTTTAGAATCATTAATGTTTACCTTTACACTGCTTCATGGTTAAAAGATCCTGAAATGCCAAAAATCCTAGTAACATCAAGACTAGGCCTAGTCTAGCCAAGCTCTTTTCAAGAAGCATTCCTTAAAAGTATTTTTCAAAGAAAAGAGCTTTGCTGAACTAGGTTCCGATTTCTGTTTTACCAGAACATACAAGAAAACAACACTTTCTAAGGCTATATGCTGATTTATTTATTTTTTGGTCATTTTCTGCTGTTTAACAGCACACGTTCTTTATTTTTGAAATTGGCCACGAACTTTTGTATTGGAATACATTATTTAAACAGGCGATCTTTCTCCTTAAAAAATGAATTATCTGTTTTTCACACTAATTTAAGACGTATATGGCTGTGTAAGTTTGCACTTGACCAATTTAATGAATTAGTTTTCATTTTAGGTGTCCTTGGTACTTTAAGGAATCTTTGGTACTTTCCTTCATCGTCCTGCACGACTTCAAAATCTTTCTAAAACAAAAATTTCATTTTTATTTCTTCATATATTAAACCTCAATCAACTTAGGGATTAGTAATTATCGCTCTGTCATTATGATATTCTGTCTCCGGCGAGTCATTCTTATGAATCACAAATTCTTGTCACACCTATTCGCTCACTCGCTTCTTTGTCGACTCGTTTTGGAGCGTATAGGATCCCTTTGGTTAATTAAATAAAAAAAACAAGTTTTTTAAACTGAAAGTAAGGAGCGACATTAAAACTTAACACGAACAGAAATTAGTCCGTATATGAAAGGGGCTGGCCGCTCCTCAAAGCCTCGCTCTTTACGCTAAAGTTTTTTATTGTTTTAAAAAATAAAGTTGTGAGACAGAGTCAAACTTTAGCGTAAAGAGCGAGGCGTTGAGGAGGGGACAGCCCCTTTCATATACGGAATAATTTCTGTTCGTTTTAAGTTTTAATGTCGCTCCTTACTTTCAGTTTAAAAGACATGTTTTTTTTATTTAATTTCTGATCGTTTTTAGTTAATGCAGCTTTTATTTGCATAAAAATTTTACTTTTCTTTTGCTAAATGGATGTCTTTACAAATTAACTTACGTAACTAACTTCTATATTCGTATATTTTTCTTCTGGCAAAAAATACAAAGTTGCAGATTTTGGTAGATATGATCTTGAAACCCATGTTATAGAGTTTTCTGATACGCTGAATTCTGACGGTATGATTTTCATTAAAATTCTTTCACTTGTAGGGGATGTTTCCCCCCTCTTTAAAATATCGAGTAAAATTTCTCAGGCCTGTAGCCTTTGATGAGTAATACTAAACTTAATAAAATTTATATATTTAGGATCAGCATTATAAACATATTCTTTTGATGCATTTATTGACATCAAAATTCCGTTTTTAAAAGTTTCGATTACTATTGGGCCGTATCGCTTGTTTTTTATTGTTTTTTTATTACGTATATGTTATTACGTATATGAAGGGGTTCTCCCCTTAGTGAATACCACGCTCTTTACGTTAAAAGTTAAAAAAAAAAATTTTATTCAAACACCAATGAAAAAAAAAGTCCTTTTATTTATTTGCTATAGAAATTTTTAACGAAATTAAAATAAGTGTAGCTTTAAGAGGGAGTTTTTGACTTGGGGGAGACTCCTCTCATATACGTTATAATTTCTGTTCGTTTTAAGTTCTAATGTTCCTTCTTACATTTCAGTTGAAAAAACTTTTTTTTTTATTTAATTTCTGATCGTCTAATGATCGATTTAATTTCTAATGCTTGGAAATCCGGCGCCCCCTTCATAGAAATGTCTCCTACCCCAAAGAAACATCCTCCACGGAAATATTCTCCAGAGTAACCCCCGCCTCTAGCCCCCCCCCCAGAAAAAATCCTTCCTGAAAATGGTTGTATACTTCCCAATAACCAATAAATAATGCTGGCAAGTCAGACCTCAGACAAGGTGGAAGGATATCCTCAACGAATTCCTGGAGATGGCTAACATTGCTGTCGACGAGGCAGCCCAATAATAGCAGCAGACCGGTCAGCCTGGAGACGCATAGTTGCGACGTTCTATATGCCGGCCCCAACGCGGCAGGAGCCTTAAGTCAAGTAAGTCAAGTTAAGTTTGGGGAAATAGGGAGCGTGAGAGGGGGGTTAGTTGCCCTCCGATTACTTTCGACTATTAAAAGGGAATTAGCCCTTTCAATTTCCAACCGAAAAAGCCATTTTTGAAGTTTTTACGACAACGCTTTCTATAAAAACTTTATTTTACCCCTCGGCATAACTTACAACCTTAGCCCTGATTGCTAGGGGGGAGTGGTTGTAATACTTAAAGGCATAATTTCCGGAACTTTCAACTTCGTTCAAAAGGATGGCTATATCAAAATGTTGATTGATGGTGTTTGGGAAAGGATCGGCGTATAGAGGGGGACATTTGCCTTCTGATTACTTTTGATTGTTAATAAGGGCAGTAGCCCTCTCGATTCCCTTTTGAATGAGCGCTAAACCCCGCTTTGAAGTTTCTACGACGCCGCTTTCTATAAAAAACCTCATATGCCCCCAGGCCATGACTTACAACTTTTACCATGGGACTGTGGGGGGTTTGTCATCGTCAAAGGCATATTTTCCGGACCTTTCAACTACGTTGAACAAAATGGCTATATATAAATTTTTATTGGATGTGTTTGGAGAAATGGATGGACGTGAAAGGGGTGTTAGTTGCCCTCCAATTACTTTCAGCTATTAAAAATGGCACAAGGCCTTCCATTTTCCAATTGAATGAGACCTTTTTAAAGTTTCTATGACAACTCTTTCGATGTGAAGTGCCCTGGTCCAAAACCAAAAATAAAAATAATAATAATACATTGTGCCCATATCGTTCTTTACTCTCATTAAATAAAAAAAACAAGTTTTTTAAACTGAAAGTAAGGAGCGATATTAAAACTTAAAACGAACAGAAATTATTCCGTACATGAAAGGGGCTGTCCCCTCCTCAACGCCTCGCTCTTTATTCCGTATATGAAAGGGGCTGTCCCCTCCTCAACGCCTCGCTCTTTACGCTAAAGTTTGACTGTCTCACAATTTTTTTAAAACAATAAAAAACTTTAGCGTAAAGAGCGAGGCGTTGAGGAGCACTCTATACGGAATAAAGAGCGAGGCGTTGAGGAGGACAGCCCTTTCATGTACGGAATAATTTCTGTTCGTTTTAAGTTTTAATGTCGCTCCTTACTTTCAGTTTAAAAAACTTGTTTTTTTATTTAATTTCTGATCGTTTTTTAGTTAATGCAGCTTTTATTTGCATAAAAATTTTACTTTTCTTTTGCTAAATGAATGTCTTTACAAATTAACTTACGTAACTAACTTCTATATTCGTATATTTTTCTTCTGGCAAAAATTCAAAGTTGCAGATTTTTGCAGATATGAGCTTGAAACCTATGTAATAGGGTTTTCTGATACGCTGAATCTGACGTTGTGATTTTCATTAAAATTCTTCCACTTGTAGGGGATGTTTCCCCCTCTTTAAAAAATCGAGTAAATTTCCTCAGGCTTGTTGCCTTTGATGAGTAATACTAAACTTAATAAAATTTATATATTTAGAATCAGCATTATAAACACATTCTTTTGATACATTTATTGACATCAAAATTCCGTTTTTAAAAGTTTCGATTACTATTGAGCCGTATCGCTTGTTTTTTTATTGTTTTTTTTATTACGTATATGTTATTACGTATATGAGGGGGTTCTGCCCTTAGTCAATACCAAGCTCTTTACGTTAAAAGTTAAAAAAAATTTGATTCACAAACCCCTGAATCACAAAGGCCGTTTAATTAGAATAGATAGCTCTTTTGAAAGCACTAAAAAAAAACTGTAGCTTAAAGAGCGAGGTATTGACTTGGAGGAGAACCCCCTCACATACGTTATAATTTCTGTTCGTTTTAAGTTCTAATATTCCTTCTTACATTTCAGTTGAAAAAACTTGGTTTTTTTTTATTTGATTTCTGATCGTTTTTAAAATAATACTTGGAAATCCGGCGCCCCCTTCATAGAAAGGTCCCATACCCCAAAGAAACATCCTTCATGGAAATATTCTCCAGAGTAACTCCCTCCTCTAGCCCCCCCTCCAGAAAACCTCCGTCCGGTAAATGGGTGTCTCCTTCCCAATAACCAATCAATAATGCTGGCAAGTCCGGCGCCCCCTTCCTGGCGATTTCCCTGCCCCCCGGACCACTTCCTTCATGAACAGATCCTCCAACATAACCCCCGACCCACCCTTCCCTCCCACTAGCAGAAAAAAAACCTCCTGAAAACTTCTGTATACTTCCGAATAACCAATACTATATGTTAACATTGGGTAAAGTTCATATCTTTTAGCCCTCCCTCTGGGTACTTCGGGGATTAAGTCATCCCAAAAGACATATTTATCATATTTTCGACCATGCTGAACAAAATGGCTATCTCAAAATTTTGATCGGGTGACTTTGGTAAAAAAATAAGCGTGGGAGGGGGCCTAGTTGCCCTCCATTTTTTTTGGTCACTTAAAAAGGGCACTAGAACTTTTAGTTTCCGTTCCAATGAGCCCACCAAAGATATTCTAGGACCACTGGGTCGATACGATCACCCCTGGAAAAAAAAAACCAAAAAAAACAAAAAAACACACAAACAAATAAACACGCATCCGTGATCTTTCTTCTGGCAAAAAATGCAAAAATCCCCATTTTTGTAGATAGGAGCTTGAAACCTCTACAGTAGGGTTCTCTGATACGCTGAATATGATGGTGTGATTTTCATTAAGGTTCTATAACTTTTAGGGGTCTTTCCCCCTTTTTTGAAAATCAGCCAAATTTTCTCAGGCGCGTAACTTTTGATGGGTAGCTCTAAACTTGATGAAAGTTATATATTTGAAATCAGCATTGAAATCTGATTCTTTTGATATATCTATTGGCATCAAAAACCCGTTTTCTAGAGTTTCGGTTACCATTGAGCCGGGTCGCTCCTTACTTACAGTTCGTTACCACGAACTGTTTGATTAACCAAAGCAACTTTTTGCACAAAATAAGTTTTTCAAAAAAAAGAGTAAAGAACTTCTTTAAACCAAAAATGAACAAAAATAAAATCAAATAATCTACCAAGCAAACAACTACCACAAATCAGTATCAATAAATAAATGAAACCCAAAATAAACAGAAATTCATATAGGTTAAACTCAAAACGAGCAGAAATTAATCTGAGTAGGGTTCTAAGCATTATGCTTTCTAAAAGCCAGAATATATTTTGTGTTTCACTAAAAAAAATTCAAATGCATTTACTGAAAAAATGTGCATTTTCAGTTTAATATACATATACTGATATTTATTCCTTAAAATCTTAATTAATTTTTGATTTATTAAAGTTTTAAAAGTGATAACATTTAAAAGAATTTTTTCAGTAAAGTACAAATTATATTCTGGCTTTTAGAAAGCATAGGGTTTAGAACCTCAGATTAGTTTCTGCTCGTTTCGAGTTTGACTTATTTTAATTTCTGTTTGTTTTGGGTTTTGTTTATTTATTGATACTGATTTGTGGTAGTTGTATGCCTGGTAGATTATTTGATTCTTTTTTTTTTGTTAATTTTCGGTTTAACGGAGTTCTTTACTTTTTTTTGAAAAACTTATTTTCTGCATGATTAATTTATATTCGTTTTGTATTGACATAGTCTTTTTCAGGGAGAAAGACTGAGCTTCTTCTGAAGTTAAACAACCATCTCTTCGATAAAAATCTTCAGGCCATAACTTACAATATTAGCTCTGAGGGCTGTGAGGGGTTGTCATACTCAAAAACATAATTTCTGGACTATTCAACAACATTCAACACAATTGCTATATTAAATTATTGATCGGAAGTGTTTGGGGAAATGATGGGTATGGAGAGGGGCATTCGCCCTCCGATCGCTTTAGACTATTAATAAGCACACTAGCCTTCTCAATTACCAATAATTAAAAGCTTATAGGCGCCCAGGGCATAACTTACAACCCTTGCCCTGAGGGTTTCGGGGAGGGGGCGGGGGGTTGTCATCCTCAAAGACCTAATTTTCAGAACTTGAAACTACGCTAAATAAAATGGCCATATGAAAATTTTGATTGAATGTGTTTGGGGAAATGGTGGCTATGAGAGGGGAGATAGTTACCCTTCAATCCTTATTGACTATTCAAAAGGGTACTAGCCCTTTCAATTTCCAATTGAATGAGCCCTTTTTGAAGTTACTATAACAACGCTTTGCATAAAAACATTATATGCCCCCAGGGCATAACATACAGCCCTTAACCTGAGGGCAACAGGGGGGGGGTTGTAATCTTTAAGGACCTAATTTCCAAATTTTTATACTACGTTGAAGGAATGACTAGCTCACAATTTGATTGGGTGTGTCAGGGGAAATGGAAGGTTAGTTGCCCTCCAATCACTTTTGACTATTAAAAAGGGCATTAGCCTTTTGAATTTCCAATCATATGAGCCCTTTTTCCAGTTTCTACAACAAAACTTTCAATAAAAGCCCTTATATGCCCCCAGGGCATAGCTTACAACCCGTGCCCTGAGGAATCTGGGGGGAGTGTTATCCTCAAAGACCTAATTTCCAGAACTTTCAACTACGTTGAACAAACTGGCAATCTGAAAATTTTGATTGGATGTATTTGGGAAATGGTGAGCGTTAGAGGGGGTTTAATTACCTCCAATCACTTTCGACTATTAAAAAGGGCACTATCCTCTCAATCTCCAATTAAATAAGCCCTTTTTGAAGTTTCTACAACAACGCTATCTATAAAAACCTTATATGCCCCCAGGGCAAAGCTGACAGCCTTTGTCCTGGGGGCTCTCGGGGGTTTTACATATTCTAGTATATAATTTCCAGAACTTTCAGCTACGTTGAACAAGATGGTTATCTCAAAACTTTGATTGTTTGTGTTTGGGGAAATGACGGGTGTGAGAGGAGGGTTAGTTGCCCTCCAATTACTTTCTACAATTAAAAAGGGCACTAGCCATTTCAATTTCCAATCGAATAAGCCCTTTTGAAGTTTCTACGACATTGCTTCCCATAAAAATCTTATATGCCCCCAGAGCAGTACTTACAACCCTTGCCCTGAGGGCTGTGGGGAGGGGGATGTTTTTCATCTTTAAAGACCTAATTTACAAAACATTCAACTACGATGAACAAAATGGCTATCTAAAAATTCTGATAGGATGTTTTGGGGAAAAGGTGGGCGTGATAGGGGGTTAGTTGCCGTCCAGTCACTTTCGACTATTAAAAAGAGCACTAGTCCTTTGAATTTCCAATCAAATGAGCCCTTTCTGAAGTTTCTACGACAGCGCTTTCTATGATAACCTTATATAATCCCAGGTAATAACTTAAAATCTTAGCCCTGAAGTCTGGTGGGGGGGGGGAGGGGTTGTCATCCTCAAAGATCTAATTTTCAGAACTTTTAACTATGTTGAACAAAATGGCTATCTCAAAATTTGATTGGATGTGTTTAGGGAAAAGGTGGGTGTGAGAGGGAGGTTAGTTTTTCTTCAATCATTTTCGACATATTAAAAAGAGTTCTAGCCCTTTTAGTTTCCAATCGAATGAGCCCATTTTGAAGTTTCTACAACAACTCCTATAAAAACGTCAAATTCCCCCAGGGCAAAACTTACAACCCTTGCCCTGAGGGCTGTTGAGGGTTGTCATCCTCTAAGACCTAATTTTCAGACTACGTTGAAAAAAGGCCATCTCAAAACTTTGATTGTATGTGTTTGGGGAAATGGTGGGCGTGAGAGGGGGGCTAGTTGTCCCCAAATTACTTTCTACTATTAAAAAGGGCACTAGCCATTTCAATTTCCAACCGAGTAAGCCCTTATTGAAGTTTCTACGAAAATGCTTTCTATACAAGCCTTATGTGCCCCTAGTGCAAAACTTACAACCCTTGCCCTGAGAATTTTGTGTGAGGGGGGGGGGGGTGTCATCCTTAAAGACATAATTTCCAAAACTTTCAACTACGTTGAACAAAATGGCTATCTAAAAATTTTGATTGAATGTTTTTTGGGAAAAGTGGCCGTGCGAGGGGGGCTAGTTGCCCTCCAATTACTTTCTACTATTAAAAAGGGCACTAGCCATTTCAATTTCCAATTGAATAAGCCCTTTTTGAAGTTTCTACAACAATGCTTCCTATAAAAACCTTATAAGCCCCCAGAGCATAACTTACAACCCTTTCCCTGACGGCTGTGGGGGGGGGGAGGGGTTGTCATCCTTAAAGACCTTATTTCCAAAACTTTCAACTACGTCTAACAAAATGGCTATCTAAAAATTTTCATAGGATTTTTTTTGGGAAAAGGTGGGCGTGAGAGGGGGGCTAGTTGCCCTCCAATAACTTTCGACTATTAAAAGAGCACTAGCCCTTTTAATTTCCAATCGAATAAGACCTTTTTGAAGTTTCTACGACAACGCTTTCTATAATAACCTAATATGCCCACAGGGCTTAACTTACAACCTTAGGCCTGAGGGCTATGGGGGGAAGGAGGGGGTTGTCATCCTCAAAGACCTAATTTCCAAAACTTTCAGCTACGTTGAACAAGATGGTTATCTCAAAACTTTGATTGAATGTGTTTGGGGAAATGACGGGCGTGAGAGGAGGGTTAGTTGCCCTCCAATTACTTTCTACAATTAAAAAGAGCACTAGCCATTTCAATTTCCAATTGAATAAGCCCTTTTTGAAGTTTCTACGACAACGCTTCCCATAAAAATCTTATATGCCCCCAGAGCATTACTTACAACCCTTGCCCTGAGGGCTGTGGGGAGGGGGATGTTTTTCATCTTTAAAGACCTAATTTACAAAACATTCAACTACGATGAACAAAATGGCTATTTAAAAATTCTGATAGGATGTTTTGGGGAAAAGGTGGGCGTGATAGGGGGTTAGTTGCCGTCCAGTCACTTTCGACTATTAAAAAGAGCACTAGTCCTTTGAATTTCCAATCAAATGAGCCCTTTCTGAAGTTTCTACGACAGCGCTTTCTATGATAACCTTATATAATCCCAGGTAATAACTTAAAATCTTAGCCCTGAGGTCTGGTGGGGGGGGGGGGAGGGGTTGTCATCCTCAAAGATCTAATTTTCAGAACTTTTAACTATGTTGAACAAAATGGCTATCTCAAAATTTGATTGGATGTGTTTAGGGAAAAGGAGGGTGTGAGAGGGAGGTTAGTTGTTCTTCAATCATTTTCGACATATTAAAAAGAGTTCTAGCCCTTTTAGTTCCAATCGAATGAGCCCATTTTGAAGTTTCTACAACAAATCCTATAAAAACGTCAAATTCCCCCAGGGCAAAACTTACAACCCTTGCCCTGAGGGCTGTTGAGGGTTGTCATCCTCTAAGACCTAATTTTCAGAACTTTCAACTACGTTGAAAAAAAGGCCATCTCAAAACTTTGATTGTATGTGTTCGGGGAAATGGTGGGCGTGAGAGGGGGGCTAGTTGTCCCCAAATTACTTTCTACTATTAAAAAGGGCACTAGCCATTTCAATTTCCAACCGAGTAAGCCCTTATTGAAGTTTCTACGAAAATGCTTTCTATAAAAGCCTTATGTGCCCCTAGTGCAAAACTTACAACCCTTGCCCTGAGAATTGTGTGTGTGAGGGGGGGGGGTGTCATCCTTAAAGACATAATTTCCAAAACTTTCAACTACGTTAAACAAAATGGCTATCTAAAAATTTTGATTGAATGTTTTTTGGGAAAAGTGGCCGTGCGAGGGGGGCTAGTTGCCCTCCAATTACTTTCTACTATTAAAAAGGGCACTAGCCATTTCAATTTCCAATTGAATAAGCCCTTTTTGAAGTTTCTACAACAATGCTTCCTATAAAAACCTTATAAGCCCCCAGAGCATAACTTACAACCCTTTCCCTGACGGCTGTGGGGGGGGGGGGGGGTTGTCATTCTTGAAGACCTTATTTCCAAAACTTTCAACTACGTCTAACAAAATGGCTATCTAAAAACTTTCATAGGATTTTTTTTGGGAAAAGGTGGGCGTGAGAGGGGGGCTAGTTGCCCTCCAATAACTTTCGACTATTAAAAGAGCACTAGCCCTTTTAATTTCCAATCGAATAAGACCTTTTTGAAGTTTCTACGACAACGCTTTCTATAATAACCTAATATGCCCCCAGGGCTTAACTTACAACCTTAGCCCTGAGGGCTATGGGGGGAGGAAGGGGGTTGTCACCCTCAAAGACCTAATTTTCAGAACTTTCAACTACGTTGAACAAAATGGCTATCTCAAAAGTTTTGATTGGATGTGTTTGGGGAAAATTTGGGCGTGAGAGGGGGGTTAGTTTTTCTTCAATCATTTTTGACATATTAAAAAGAGCTATAGATCTTTCAGTTTCTAATTGAATGAGCCCTTTTTGAAGTTTCTATGAAAGCTCCTTTTAAAAAAAATGTCATATGCCCCCGGGGCATAACTTAGAACCCTTGCCCTGATGGCTGTGGGTGGCTGTCATCCTCAAAGACCTAATTTCCAGAACTTTCAACTACTTGGATAAAAAATGGCCATCTCAAAATTTTGATTGTATATGTTTGAGAAAATTGTGGGCGTGAGAGGGGGGTTAGTTGCCCTCCAATTACTTTCTACTATTAAAAAAGGCATAGGCCATTTCAAATTCAAATCGAATAAACCCTTATTGAAGTTTCTACGACAACGCTTTCTATAAAAGCCTTATGTGCCCCAGGGCATAACTTAAAACCCTTGCCCTGACGGACGTGGGGGGGGGGGTTATTATCCTTAAAGACCTAATTTCCAAAACTTTCAACTACCTTGAACAAAATGGCTATCTAAAAATTTTGATTGGATGTTTTTGTGGAAAAGGTGGGCAGGAGAGGGGGGGTTTGCACTAGCCCTTTGAATTTCCATTCGATTGAGCCATTTTTGAAGTTTATACGACAGCATTTTCTATAAAAACTTTTATGCTCGCATGGAATAACTTACAACCCTTGCCCTGAGGACTCTGTGTGTGGGGGGTGTCATTCTTAAGGACCTAATTACCAAAACTTTCAACTACGTTGAACAAAATGGCTATTTAAAAATTTTGACTGAATGTTTTTTGGGGGAGCCAAACACATACGACAACGCTTTCTATGAAAACCTTATATGCCCCCAGGGCAAAACTTAAAACCTTAGCCCTGAGGGATGTGGGGGGAGCGTTGTCATCCTCAAAGACCTAATTTTCAGCACTTTCAACTATGTTGAAAAAATGGCTACCTCAAAATTTTGACTGGATGTGTTTGGGGAAAAGGTGAGTGTGACGGGGGGGTTAGCTGCCCTCCAATCACTTTCTAGTATTAAAAAAGCACTAACCGTTTGAATTTACAATCGAATGAGCCCTTTTGGAAGTTTCTACGACAACGCTTTCTATAAAAAATCTTATATACCCCAGGGCATAACTTACAACCCTTGCCCTGAGGGTTGTGGGGGACTTTACTCCTCATAAACATAATTTCTATACGGAAATCAACTACGCTGAACAAAATGGCTATCTCAAAATTTTGATTAGATGTGTTTGTGGAAGTGTTGGGTTTGGAAGGGGTGTTAGTTGCCTTCCAATCACTTTCGCCAACTCAAAAGGGCACAAGCCATTCCAATTTCCAATCGAATGACCTATTTTCGAAGTTATCGAACTCCTTCGATACAAAGTTCCTTGTTCTAAAACCAAAAAAAAAGAAAAAAATAAACAATACATTGTGCCAACATCTTTCTTTACAACAATTAATCAAAAAAACTTTTTGCACAAAATAAGGTTTTCAAAAAAAAATTACAGAACTCCATTAAACCGAAAATGAACAAAAATAGAATCAAATAATCTACCAACGATACAACTACCACAAATCAGTATCAATAAATAAACCCAAAAACAAACAGAAATTAAAATAAGTCAAACTCAAAACGAGCAGAGATTATTCTGTGTAGGGTTCTAAACTCTATGCTTTCTAAAAGCTAGAATATGGTTTGTACTTAACTGAATAAAATTCAAATGAAAAAAATGAGCATTGTAAGTTTAATATAAATATGCTCATATTTATATCTTAAAATCTTAATTAATTTTTTATTTCTTAAAATTATAAAACTTGAAACATTTAAAGGAGATTTTTTTCAGTAAAGTACAAATTATATTCTAGCTTTTAGAAAGCCTAGGATTTAGAACCCTACGCAGATTTATTTCTTTTCGTTTTAAGTTAGACTTGGTTTAATTTCGGTTTGTTTTGGGTTTCGTATATATTTATTGATACTGATTTGTGTTAGTTGTATCCATGGTAGATTATTTGATTCTATTTTATTCATTTTCGGTTTAATAGAGTTCTTTAATTTTTTTGAAAAACTTATTCAAACGTTTTTTGATTAATTTCTGTTCGTCTTATAATGACATACTCTTTTTCAGGGAGAAAGACTGAGCCTCTTTTGAAGTTAAACAACCATCCCTTCAATAAAACTTTTAATACCGACTGGGCATAAATTACAACCCTGCCTCTAATCTCTGGGGTTTGTTTGAACCCCAAAAGCTTTGTTATATGATATTTAGACTATTTTGAATAGAATGGATAGCTCGAAACTTCTATTAGACTTATTCCGGGACAATATAACGTGTTTGTAGAGAGAGGGTAGCTACCCTCTGATTACTTTGCTCTTAAAAAGAGCACTAGAGCGTCTGATTACCAATTCAATGAGCCCCCTTTAAAGTTTATATGACAACACTTTCTATAAAAACCCTGTATGTCCCCATGGCATAACTTACAACCCTTGCCCTGAGGGATGCGGGGATTTGTTATCCTCAATGAAATAATTTCCAGAATTTTCTGATAGGCTTAACAAAATGGCTAATCGAAATTTGGATTGGCAGTGTTTGGGGAAACGATAGGCGTAGGAGGGAGATATTTGCCCTCTGGTCACCTTCGAATAATAAAGAAAGGTACTAGTCCTCTCAATTTCCAATCGAATGAGCCCTTTTTGAAGTTTCTACGACGAAATATTTTACAAGAACATAATATTCCCCAAGGGCATAATTTACGACAGTAGAGATGGGGGTGCTACTCCGATCAGCACACCATATATGGGCATAGAACCACGTGGTTTATGGTTTTGTCAGTGAGAATTTGAAAAAACAGGAACTTTGTCATATTTATGTCTTTTTTTATGGTTTTTGTCAGTTAGAATTTGAAAAAAACAGGAACTTTCTCACATTTTTGTATGTTTTTATGGACTTTGTCAGTGAGAATTTGAAAAAACAGGAACTTTGTCACATTTATGTCTGTTTTTATGGATTTTGTCAGTGAGAATTTGAAAAACAGGAATTTTGTCACTTTCATGGATTATTGAGTCATTAACCGAATCGTTTCCGGGCAAAGTTAATGACATTTCCTTCTTGTTGTTGTTCGAGGCAAAGTTAATGACACTTCCTTCCTGTTGTTGTTCGATTCAGATGATATGAGTTTCCGGGAAACAGTTTTTGTTGTTGTTGTTCGAGCCAAATGTTATGAGTTTCCGGGGAACACCTGTGCTGTCAGTCATTAATCAAATTGTTTCCGGGCAACAGTTAATCAATGTCTGACAGATGACGTAAAGTTAATTAATGTCTTTGGATTTCGAACAGAAATGTTTCCGAGGCAAAGTTTAGATCACACATGACAGATGATGTCATGATTGATTGAATTGTCTCCGGCGCGAAGTTTATTAATGTCTGGAGTTCTTCCAGAAGAATCGTTTCAGAGGCAAAGTTTAGATCTTAGCGATGAATTGTTTTAGAGCGGGAATCAGGTTTCCAAATAATTTGAAATGTGTAAGCACAGAGATGCCAAACAAAAGGAACATGCTGAAATTACGTTTAGGGATTATTTGGGCGAAACCGTTTTAGCTATTTTATGGAATTATTTCGGCAAAACAGTTAGAGACATTATAAAATATGATTTTTGAAGAGATTTTAGAAGAGAATTTAATCGTGAAACTCTGTGGTCGTTATAATACACAAGTTCCATTTGAACAGTGTTGTGAGGTCCCCTACCACAACCCCAAAGGGCTCCGATCCCCCTAGCCCAACCCCAAAGGGCTCTGATCCCCCAACCCCAACCCCCAAGGAAGCCTCCGGTCCTAATAGGTCCCTCAAGCTCCCAAAGGACCACCCGGCCCTCAAGGGCCCCCCAGCACACTCACACAGGCCCTCCCCGAGCCACATGTTTCGTTGCTGTGTGTTGTCTGAAATTTATGATTTGGGGTGTATGGGTTGCTATTTTTTACTTTTCTGAGCTCGATTTCTTAGTCTTTCATAGGTACGTGTTGTCTGAAACCTCCGATTTGGGATGGCTGGTTTGCTATTTTGACTTTTCTGAGCTAAAGTTTCTTAGCCTCGTTGGTGTGTGTTGTCTGAAAATTATGATTTGAGGTGTGTAATTTGCTATTTCCGACTTTTCTTAACCAGATTTCGTAGTCATTGGTAGGTGTGTGGTGTCTGAAACCTATGATTTGGGATGTGTGGGTTGCTATTTTTGACTTTTCTGAGCTAGGTTTTTTAGCCTTTCATAGGTGTGTACGGTCAGAAAATTATGATTTGGGATTTGTAGTTAGCTTTTTGGACTTTTCAGAGCTAGGATTCTTAGTCCCTCATAGGTGTTTGTTGTCTGAAACTTCTAGTTTGGGATGAATAGTTGACTATTTCAGGCTTTGATGAGCTAGGCTTCTTAGTATTTCGTAGGTGAATGTTGTCCAAAACTTACGATTTGGGATATGTAAAATACTATTTCGGGCTTTTCTGAGATAGATTTCTTAGTCTCTCGTTGGTATGTGTTGTCTGAAACCTATGATTTAGGATGGGTGGATTGCTATATTTGACTTTTCTGAGCTGGATTTTTTAGCCATTCATAGGTGTGTGCTGTCAGAAAATTATGATTTGGGATGGTTAATATGCTATTTCAGGCTTTTCTGAGCTAGGTTTCTTAGCCTTTCATAGGTGTGTGCTGTCACAAAATTATGATTTGGGATTCGTAGTTTGCTATTAGGGCTTTTCAGAGCTAGGATTCTTAGTCCATCACAGGTGTTTTTTGTCTGAAATTTCTAGTTTGGGATGTGTAGTTTGCTATTTGAGACTTTTATGAGCTAGGTTTCCTAGTATTTCGTAGGTGTGTGTTGTCTGAAACTTATGATTTGAGGTGCATAATTTGCTATTTCCGACTTTTCATAGCCAGATTTCTTAGTCTCTCGTCGGTGTGTGTTGTCTGAAACCGATGATTTGGGATGGGTGGATTGCTATTTTTGACTTTTCTGAGCTGTATTTCTTAGCCTTTCATAGGTGTGCGTTGACTGAAAGCTATAGTTTAAAATGAGTGGTTTGCTATTTTTTGACTTTTATGAGATAGTTTTTTTGTAATTTAATAGGTGTTTGTTGTCTGAAACATATGATTTGCGGTGTGTAATTTGCTAGTTGGACTTTTAAGAGCTAGGATTCTTAGTCTCTCATAGGTGTGTGTTGACTGAAACCTATAGTTGAGGAGGAGTGGTTTGATTTTCTTGAATTGTCTGAGATAAATTTCTTAACCTCTTATATGTTTGTGTTGCCTGAAAATTATGATTTGGGGGAGATAATTTGCTATTTTTGATTTTTAAGAGCTAGGATTATTAGTCTGTCATATGCGTTTGTTGACTGAAAGGATTACTTAATATTTTTCAATATAACCATAATTATCTTGTATAAAATTCATCAATTAGCCGGATATGATTTTTTTTACATACGGGGAGAGATTTAATGTCCATGGTAGAAGTCTATACAAGATTTAATGTCCTTGGTAAAAGCTTACATGAGATTTAATGTTCTTGGTAAAAGCCTGTACGTAATTTAATGTCCAGTTTTTATAAAGGGGGGGGGAAATTATGTGGTATTAATGAAAATGACGCCACATCAACCGAAAACCGTCAACGAGAACTCCGATTAACCATCACCAAAGTGTCAAAATACCATCAGTGCACCAACACCCCTCGGAAAATAGGGAGGTAAAGGTCAACTGCGAAGATATTTAGCCTACAGAAAAAATTGCTCATTGTTCCTTTAGTAGCCACACAATTAGACTAAAAATTACGATATTTATGCACAGTTTCAACTAACTACGGATAAACATGTTAAAGGCGAGCCATTTTCTTTCGAGAACACAAAAATCAGAACACACACAAACAAAAACTTACACACACACAAAAACGTACACACACAAAAAAACTTACACACACACAAAAATTTACACACACACACAAAAACTTACCCACACACACAAAAAATCACACACACACAAAGAAAATAACACACACAAAAACTAACATACACACAAAAACTAACAAACACAAAAAAAAATAAAACACAAAAAAAAATTTACACACACACACAATTAGACAAAAATTACGATATTTATGCACAGTTTCAACTAACTACGGCTAAGTATCTTAAAAGGCGAGGCATTTTTCTTGCGAGAACACAACAAATCATTAAGTGGTATTAATGAAAATGATGATAATCAACCGAAAACCGTCAACGAGAACACCGATTAACCATAACCAAAGCGTCACAATGCTGTCAGTGTGTCAACCCCCTTCGGAAAATAGAGGGTAAAGGTCAACTGAGAAGATATTTAGCCTACAGAAAAAATTGCTCATTGTTCCTTTAGTAGCCACACAATTAGACTAAAAATTACGATATTTATGCACAGTTTCAACTAACTACGGCTAAGCATGTTAAAGGCGAGCCATTTTCTTGCGAGAACACAAAAATCAGAACACACACACACAAAAACTTACACACACAAAAAAAACTTAAACACACAGAAAAACTTACACACACACAAAAACTTACACACACAAAAACTTACCCACACACACACAAAAACTCACACACACACACAAAAAAACTTACACACACAAAACATTACACACACACAAAAACTTACACACACAAAAAAAATTACACACACACAAAATTTACACACACACACAATTAGACAAAAAATTACGATATTTATGCACAGTTTCAACTAACTACGACTAAGTATCTATAAAGGCGAGGTATTTTTCTTGCGAGAACACAAAAAATCATTAAGTGGTATTAATGAAAATGATGATAATCAACCGAAAACCGTCAACGAGAACACCGATTAACCATCACCAAAGCGTCACAATGCTGTCTGTGTGTCAAAACCTCCCAGAAAATAGGGGGTAAAGGTCAACTGCGAAGATAATTAGCCTACAAAAAAAATTGCTCATTGTTCCCTTAGTAGCCACACAATTAGACTAAAAATTAAGATATTTATTCACAGTTTCAACTAACTACGGATAAGCATGTTAAAGGCGAGACATTTTCTTGCGAGAACACAAAAATCAGAACACACACATACACAAACTTACACACACACAAAAACTTACACACACACAAAAACTTACACAAACACACCAAAACTTACACACACACGAAAACTTACACACACACACAAAAACTTACACACACACGCACAAAAAACTTACACACACAAAAACTTACACACAAAAACTTAAACACACAAAAAAAAATTACAAACACACAAAAACTTACACACACACACACAATTAGTCGAAAAAATTACGATATTTATGTACAGTTTCAACTAACTACGGCTAAGTATCTTAAAAGGCGAGGTATTTTTCTTGCGAGAACACAAAAAATCATTAAGTGGTATTAATGAAAATGATGATAATCAACCGACAACCGTCAACAAGACCACCGATTAACTATCACAAAAGCGTCACAATGCTGTCAGTGTGTCAAAACCCCATGGAAAATAGGGGGGAAAAGGTCAACTGCTAAGATTTCTAGCCTACAGAAAAAATTGCTCATTGTTCCTTTAGTAGCTACGCAATTAGACTAAAAATTACGATATTTATGCACAGTTTCAACGAACTACAGCTAAGCATGTTAAAGGTGAGCCATTTTCTTGCGTGAACAAAAAAATCAGAACACACACAAAAAAAAAATTACACACACACAACAACTTACGCGAACGCACAAACTTACACACACACAAAAACTTACACACACACAAAAACTTACCCACACACACAAGCTATCACACACACACACACACACAAAACACACACACAAACAAAAACTTAAAAACAAACAAAAACTTACACACACACAAAAAATTACACACACACAAAAATTTACACACACACACACAATTAGACAAAAAATACGATATTTATGTACAGTTTCAACTAACTATGGCTAAGTATCTTAAAAGGCGAGGTATTTTTCTTGCGAGAACACAAAAAATCATTAAGTGGTATTAATGAAAATGATGATAATCAACCGAAAACCGTCAACGAGAACACCGATTAACCATCACCTAAGCGTCAAAATAATGTCAGTGTGTCAACACCCCTCGGAAAATAGGGGGTAAAGGTCAACTGCGAAGATATTTAGCCTACAGAAAAAATTGCTCATTGTTCCTTTAGTAGTCACACAATTAGACTAAAAATTACGATATTTATGCACAGTTTCAACTAACTACGGCTAAGCATGTTAAAGGCGAGCCATTTTCTTGCGAGAACACAAAAATCAGAACACACACACGCACAAAA